>NC_064534.1:39629456-39809456 GCF_023856365.1 Brienomyrus brachyistius
AGCTTGGTTGTGTAACTGACGCAATAGCATGTGGATTTAATTATTTATTTAAATATTTTTTTTTTGTCTTCTTCCCCGGGGGTTGGTTGTGTAACTGCTGCAATGGTATTTGTATTTAATTATTTATTTATTATTTTAAATGATTGTGGCTTAGGGGGCCTGGGTTGGTTGTGTTAGTGCTGCAATGGTATTTGGATTTAATTATTTATTATTTTAAATGCTTATTTTAAATGTTTATTATTTTAAAATGATATTGAGGAGAGTGCTTATGAGTGTGTATTATTTTAAAAATGATATTGATGAGAGTGCTTATGAGCGTGTGTTATTTGAATAAGTTATTATTATTATTATTTTGTGGGGCGCGGGCGGGAGTGAGCGTGGCTGGGTTACCTGATGGAGCGCGAGCGTACGGTGTGCGGTAGCGTGGTAAGGTCCCCGGGCTTCGGAGAATCAGCAAAGGACTTATTCACATACTGGTGCGGTAGCGCGGAAAGGTCCGCACGGCTTTGGATAATCCTCGGAGAGAGCGATGCGGGAGAGCTGAGAGGCGTGCTGCTGCGCGAGTCTGAGAGAAACTGTGAGAGACTGTGGGATAAAATGGTAAAGTTGGAGCAAAGAATGAGAGGAGGAGGTGCAGGGTCTATCGTCCAATAAAAACGCTCGGCGCTAGTTTTGACCGTGTGTTTTTTCCTCACGCGAGCGTTTGTATCACATCGGCGTATGGCGCCAATTTGTAAAGGTCATAAGTCGAGACATACATCGAGTCTGTCAATTTGTCCGCCAGTAAATTCTGCAGGGCCGTGCCACCTGGCCATCGAGGCGCCCCCCCTACCCGGCCACGCGGGCCATACATCGAGTCTGACACTTTGTCCTCCAGTAAATTCTGTTTAAAGTTTTGTTTTCACATACGTCCCAAATTACAGATAATTTTCTTACACAGGCACGAGTAGCATCATCAAGGCCGTACCACCTGGTCATACATCAAGTCTGACAATTTCCCCGCCAGTAAATTCTGTTTATAGTTTTGTTTGTCATACATGACCGTGCAGATATGGGGTGACAGAGACAATTAAATTGTATTACGTCGAGCGGGGGGCCTTTTCCTCCTTACCAAAGTTTGTACCAGCCAAAGAACCACAAGTTTCATCGAGACCTTACCCGGTAAGTATATTATTTCTTTTATTCCTGTTATAAAAATGCTATTCAATTAAAAAATAACATTCTAATAATAGGTATTCTCTTTTTTTTTTTTTTTTCTATGTACGAGAGAGAGAGAGAGACTACGCCGACCGGTCAAGAGAAAATCTGCGAGAGAATCAACAGGTATGGACGGAGCAACACCCCCAGCGGCTATACCCGAAGCCTTATTAAATGAAATAGCCATTATCAACAATGCTAATAATGAAAATGATGCGGATTACTCTGCTCAACACGACTCGCCACCAGCGGCGTCTGCTGAAACACTGGCCCAGGACCCCTGTTTTCTCCCATCCTTAGAGACATTAACAAGCATGTTAAATGAAAGGGGTTCTGAAGCAGAAGCGGGGCTACCCCCCACCGACGAGGTCGCATGGTCCCCCGCGGATTCTGAATTGTGGGAGGCCTTGTCAGACGTGGAATTTCTTCTCGATGCTGAGGAGATTGAAAATGAATTTGGGCTGGGACAATTTGAAAATGTTCAACAGGAAGGTGGCGGTGCCGTCGGTGACGTGGATCCCCAGCCTGACGGGGTCCTTCATCGCCGCAGATTCAATAACGTACAGATTAGGCGGATTCTAAATATCCCGCGACCTAGAAACGAAGGCAATTTCCGCGAGTACTATGAAAATGTAATCGAGGGGTTTCAAAATATTGTGAATGAGGCGATTCCTTACGCCGTATGGGGAGCCTATATACAGGTCACCCTGCGCGCTGACTTTTTAAACGACGAGCTGTCGGAAATTGTACGGTATGGGGTGGGGGAGCTGACAGACTTCCAGCAGCTGCTGGATCGCCTGGTACAGTCTAATCAAGAGATTTTAAACGATTCCAACCTAGAAGTAATCGTAGACGTAATAAATATCCCACGCGGCGGTGCGAACAAACGTAAACTACAGACCATGTTAGCTTCAGAAATAATTTCTAAAAAAGCCAGACACATGTTTATCATTAATAACAACACCAACGCGTGTTTCGCCATAAACTTGGCGCATCTGCTGCACGAAAACTTTACTGTTGCCGAGGCTGAAAAGCTCGGCCTGGAGTTACAGGAGAAAGCGGGATTCACCCCCGATCACGCAGTCGCTTTGAATGACATTATCAATTTCGAGAAAATCATTGATTGCAAAGCAGTGGTGTATTATCAACAACCTTATTCAAACAATCTCCAAATTTACCAGACACCCACGCCTAGCGACGGTAGACGGGCGGTGTATTTCTTTTTACACAATCAGCATTTTTACGGCATTAAAAGCGTAAAGGGCTTCTTAGGCGTGGGGTACGTTTGCCCGAGCTGTTTCAAAGGGTACGATTCGCCTCACTCTCATCAATGCGAAAGATTTTGTAGCGTCTGTCAGACTAATTGCAGAGAAGGTGAAAGCACACCGGCGATACTATGTGAGCGTTGTAATTTCAGATGTTTAAATGACACCTGCTTTGAGCGCCACCGTACGCCTAGGGTCTGCCCAGTTAGGGGGGAGCTCGCTACCCCCTGTGACAAGTTCAGAAAATGCAAAGCCTGCGGGCTCAGATACTACCTCACTCCCGAGAACCCAAAACCGCACTCGTGTAAAGCGGAAAAATGTAATATCTGCGACGCTAAACTCCACACGGCCGTGTCAGACATATCCACCCCACATCTCTGCTATCTAAATCCACCCGAGAAGCCTAACATAGGGGAACGGGCCGAAAGGGGTGAGGGGCGTAAAAAGGCCACCGAATATGTGTTTTTTGACTTTGAAACATCTCAGAGGTCGGGTACCCATATCCCGGTGTACGTCTGCGCCATCTCCGATCAGAACGAGACAATGACCGCCGAGGGGCCCAACTGCGCGCTACAGTTTCTCAGACATTTCAGGGCGCCCTGTTATAGAGGCGTCTGTTTCATTAGTCACTATGGTAAGGCATTCGATAATTACATCATACTGAACGCGATGGTGAAGGAAGGCGTGGAACCGCGTGTGGTATCGCAGGGGAATAAAATCATTCTCATCCTGGACAGCCTGTTTGAGCAGAGGTACATCGACAGTCACTCCTTTCTAAGCATGCCGTTGAGAAAAATCCCCGATGCGATGGGATGCTCGACTCAGATGCGAAAAGGCTATTTTCCGCATCATTTCACAGACGTGGAAAACTTTAGTTACGTGGGACCCTACCCCCCTCCCGATCAATTTGGGCCCGATCAAATGTCCACCAAAGAACGCGACAAGTTTTATCAATGGTACGACGCTGTAAAGCACCAGACCTTTAATTTTCACAAAGAGATGATCGCTTACTGTAAGAACGACGTGGAGATTCTGAGAGAGGGCTGCTTGCGCTTCCTGCGGGAGTTTAAAATGCTCACGGGTTGCGATCCCTTCTCCGCGGCCACCATCGCTTCGGCCGCGTTGCTAGTTTACAGGACAAATTTCCTGCCCAGAGATACGATCGCGATCCCGGATGTATGGGATTACAGGAGGCAATACAAAAGTTATTCGAGCGTGTCCATCCAGTGGCTGGAATTCATCGGGCGCGCGCGCGGCATCGAAATTCGACACGCGCTGCGCGGGGGTGAAGTGAGTGTGGGGCGCTTTCACTTAGACGGATACGCCGAGATTGAGGGGGAGAAATGGGCTTTCGAGTTTCTAGGCTGTCAGTTTCACGGCTGTCCTACCTGCAACAACGAACACGATATCTGCCCCCTGACCCGCGAGAGCTTCGGTGCCCTGTACGTTAAAACAAGGGAAAAACTCGAGTCGTTGCGCCAAGAGTTTAATATGAACGTGGAATCCATCTGGGAACACGAATGGGCTCACGCTAAAACTCACGACCCACAGGTACAGCGTTTCCTGTCAGACTTTGAGCCCCCTGAGCCCCTAAGGCCGCGAGAAGCGCTTTTTGGGGGTCGGACGTCGGCCATTCGCCTGCGTTACGACGTCACGGGGCAAGAGCGCGTCCGCTACGTGGATTTCACGTCGCTGTACCCGTACACTCTGGCTAAATGTGAATTCCCCGTGGGGCACCCGGAAATCATTCATTCGAATTTTAAGCCTCTGAATGAATACTTTGGCCTGATCAAAGCCACGGTCAACACCCCGCGCGAGCTGTTTTCCCCCGTCCTACCCAGCAGACTGCCAAATGGGAAACTGGTGTTTACACTGTGCAGGACGTGCGCGATCGAGAACAGACAGGAGGGGGCGTGCGGGCATTCCGACGCAGAGCGGGCATTGATAGGCGTGTGGGTAACTGCGGAGCTAAATCTGGCTTTAGACAGGGGGTACTCGCTCGTTAAAATTCACGAAGTGTGGCATTTTCCCCAGACCAGCGGCGACCTGTTTAGAGATTACATTAAAACCTTTCTCAAAGTGAAGCAGCAGGCTTCGGGCTACCCCGACGACGCGACCGATGACGTGGGTCGCAGGGAGTACATAAAAAACTATCTCGAGCGTGAGGGGATCGAATTGGAGCCCGATCAGATAGTGTCTAATGAAGGGAAGCGGCAAGTGTCCAAACTTCTGCTTAACTCTCTGTGGGGTAAACTGGCGCAGAGGAGCAACATGCTCCAGACATGTATAGTGTCTGACCCGGGGGAATTTTTTAATTTTTTCTGCTCGGACCTGTACGAGATTTCCAGCTTCGCGTTTGTCAACGACGAGGTCGCCCTCATCCGCTGGCGTTTCAAGTCTTCCTACAAAGTGCCGCCGGGAAAGACTAACATATTCATAGCGTGTCAAACTACCGCGTGGGGTCGGTTGACGCTTTACAAAGAACTGGAAAGATTGGGGCGGAGGGTGCTGTATCACGACACCGACAGCATCGTGTACATAAGCAGGCCTGGTGAATATGACCCGACCTTAGGCAATTACCTGGGCGAGCTGACGTCCGAATTAGCCCCCGACGAATACATTGCTTCGTGGGGTGCGCTGGGACCAAAAAGTTACTGTTACCGACTCAACAACGGGAAAACACAAATGAAATGTAAGGGTATAACTCTAAATTACGAAACCTGTCAAAAGGTAAACTTTGACAGTATGATCGGATTGATTGAAAACTACATCGGAGGTTGTAGGAATAACCCCGCTATAATGACGCAGTACAACAAAATCGAACGCGACATGAAAAGCTTTCGCCTGTTTAATAGGCCTCTAGATAAAAAGGTCAGGGTCGTCTACGACAAACGCAGATTGCTGGCTAGCGGGGAAACTCTGCCTTTCGGTTACTGAAATGTAAAACTAGCAGCATCGCAAAAGGGCTTTTAAAGTTTTTTCTAAAAATCAAAGATGTTCATTTGTTTTAAAATGAAAAAAGTTTTTTTCAAAGATGTTTTTTAAAATCAAAGTAAGATGTACAAATGTTTTAAACTGAGAAATGTTCCTAGTAAGATGTTTTTAAAAATGAAAAGTTTTTTTCAAAGATGTTTTTTAAAATCAAAGTAAGATGTACAAATGTTTTAAACTGAGAAATGTTCCTAGTAAGATGTTTTTAAAAATGAAAAGTTTTTTACAAAGATGTTTTCTAAAAATCAAAGATGTTCATTTGTTTTAAAATGATCATAGTATGATGTTTTTAAAATGTTCATAGTAAGATGTTTTTAAAAATGAAAGATGTTTTAAGATGTTTTTAAAATGTTCCTAGTAAGATGTTTTTTATTTTCAAACTTGTGTACTGAAATGTTTTGTACATTTATCACAAGAGTTTTTATTAAAAACTTACACATGCACTCTGTGTCTGTGAAAGCTGACACCCCTCCAGCAGTGGTTTGCACGTGTGTGTGTGTGTGTGTGTGTGTGTGTGTGTGCGTTGGTATTCCTATCTTTATGGGGACATTGATCTGTATACACAGTCACCTTATGGGGACCAAAAACGTTATGGGGACAAAAATCTAGGTCCCCATAAGGGAAACCATTAAAACATATTGGGGAGACTGTATATATGTGCCTTACAAAGTTTTAGCTTAGGCCCATAACGAACGACCTCATCGGATCACACGGTTCACACGGATTCTCTATGTTGCCACCTGTAGTCAGGAACCGGAACTTTTTGGGGGTGGGGCTTGGCCGAGCCTTACACACATTTTGCAAGCCTAATTTATGCAAATCACGGTACCGCCCACTTAACGGAGGTGTTTGCGTGATTTGCGCATGTGCAATAGCTTTGAGAGGTAAGAGCACCGTAAAGTTTTGTTCTATTAAGCAATTATAATACTTATCTTTCGAGTAAAATAAATAAGATTAAATAAACAATAAATGTAGGTGTGTAAAAAAGTGGCTGCTATGTTAATATTTTCAAAAAATTGTTAAAATGGTGAAACGAGAGCTGCGTTATGGCGAAGTGTAGTTTTATCTGACCATTAATGAGTTTTCAGCACCACGGGAAGTAGAAACATAGACGAAAGGAAGATTCTACTGCTTTTACACGACCAAATACAGTGAAAGGTAAGTTTGTGATTATATTTCTTGTGTTTTAATACGTTATTTATAATTAATACTTATTTATAATATATAACAATGCTAGCTGACTAGCCAGCTGAGTTTACATACACCTTATCAGATTTACTAGTGTGCTAGATTGGTTAAGTTAATAAGACGAAACTAATATATTAAATTGGGTCCTGTAGCTGGCGTGTGAATGCTTAGTGTAATACCCACATATCTAACTAGCTTCATGTAATGTAGTTAGCTGATAGCCATTTTCGGTTTCCCAAAAAAATCGAGCGAAAATTGTCATCGGTGTGAGTGACGGGTTCAGCCTCTTTGGAGGATATTGGTGCACAGTTTCCTGGGCCAAGCACAGTTCCCTAGTTCCTATTATTATTAGTAGTAGTAATAGTAGTAGTAGTACTACTGGTAATCTTTAAAGCGCTTCACGGTGGTTTGATGTATCGATGCTCCTTTTAATCTGATTCTCGAAACACTTCGGCTGAGACGTGATAAGTCTGTAGAACGGTTTATTAGAACAGTCATTAGCATGCACGCATAGTATGTTCTTAAACCGGTATGTAAATTGAGCAGAATAAAGAAGATATGTTCTGCAACCCCTTGCTTACTGCACGTCTGCATCACGCAGTTACTCAGTATAATATAATGTAGACATATGATGGACGCTATACGAGCTCGAATAGAAGATGGACAGTGTATGTACTGGTATAGAAGATCGATGCAATGCGGTTTTAAAAGAAAAATCCTGCAGTTGCCTGTCCTGTGTTATGAACCAGTCAGGTTCATAATTAATGTTGCATCTAAAAAAGAAGGTATAGAATATATATAGAAGGTATATGTTTAAGAAATAAACATATAGTTTATTTCACTTCTATATGTTGGAAAGAGGGTGCAGTGTTTAGTGCTGCTGCCTTGCAGCAAGAAGGTCCTGGGTTCGATTCCGGGTCCGTTCTGTGTGGAGCACGCACGCTCTCCCCATGTTTGCTTGGGTTATCTAGGGGCTCCGGTTTTCTCCCACAGTCCAAAGGCGTGCAGGGTAGGCTGGTTGGTGCGTCTAAATTGGCCCTGTAGTTGTGTGGTGTGTTGGCGCCCACCCAGGGTTGGTCCCCGTCTGTGTCCCCCCTGCGACTCCAGTGCAGATTATGGTAATGGATGGATGGATGGGTATTGGAAAGATAGGGTCTCATCTAACTTTGCGCATGGTAAGAGAGGAGCTGGGTTATACTAGCAGTAAAGGACAGAGTACAGGAAAACGGGGAACATATCTATTCCTCAAGGCGAAGGTGTATATTTACCATTCTGCAAGGTAAACAACCCCATAAGACATTTAGGCTACAGTGACATTTTTTTTAGTACCACACAATATCAGGTTCCCCATTTTGGTTTACAGTTGAGTTTCGTCAGTTATTTAAAGGATTTTCAGAAGTGGTAGCCTGAGAGAGTGATAAATCTTGAAAGTATGCTTTTGATGTATCTGAACATAAGAACTAATAAAAAAATACTATTTAGTTAATAACTTTTCAGTTACGATTCGAGATCTGTCAAACTAATTTTTAATAATTTCCTAGCAGTTTGAAATGCCACCACGAATCAGCCCACTTAAGGATGCCATTCATTACGTTGTTTCAAAGACTGACAAAACATGGAAATTAGATGTGAAGTACATCAATGCAGAGAAAGGTAAGGTGATGTCTGACATGATTTTTCAGTTAATAATTACTTGCATGCAAAACTGAAGCTTTGCACTAGATGCTGATCAGATAATGATTGTATCATTATCTGATCAGCATCTAATGCAAACTTTAGGGTATCATGAGGTACCATCTGTCAAGGTCAGTTTTTGTGTAATTGGCATGAATTATCTGCAAGATTTGGTAATTTATACACATAATAGGTTCATGTATATGACCGATGAGCCCATTTATATACATTTTACACACTCACCAAGGCCAGCGAGTGTTAGGTTGAAATTATAATTGATTCTTTTACAAAACATTAAAAACGGGTTTCCCAGACCTGAACACATGACCAGGGCTAATTGGATAATGGTAGAATGCATAGGTTTTCCTATTTTATTAAAAATGGTTTTGTTGTCTATTACAGGCCGTGGTATATTTGCAAAGGGTTTGATTTGCAAAGGAGATTTTGTTGTTGAATATAGGGGAGAAATGATAAATAATGCGGAATCCCAGAGAAGAAGAAAACTTTACCACCCATCATGTACTGCATTTATGTTTGCGTTCAAGTGGAGAGGGAAAATGTATTGGTAAGACTTCAATTTGCAAATAATACTCCTTATACTAAATTAATAGAAACTCTGATCTTGTGGTGATATATTGTTATATTTTTATTTCCTGTTTTCTCATGTTACCATCTTTTTAAGTATTGATGCCTCTAAAGAAGATGGATCCTTTGGGCGGCTAGTTAATGATGACCACAGGCATCCAAACTGTAGGATGAAAAAAATTGATGTGAATGGAAACCCGCACCTTTGTCTGTTTGCACTAAATGACATTAATGAAGGAGAAGAGATTTCCTATGACTATGGAGGTGACGACTGCCCATGGAGAAAACAAGTATGTCACACAGTGTACAGAATATATTGTAGTGTTGCAGAATGTTTGAGAAAGGCTTATGATTGAATGGAGTATATATTAATCAAATTTATCACTATTTAAATAAAAAAAACTGACGTGGTAAAATAAGAATGAAAATGAACATACATAAAGAAACAAAATCAGTCAAGTAGTATCAGAATTATCTTAGCATCACCTGAAGCTGCAATCCATGATCAACCTCTAAGATAAATGACAATCTTCTAACAGAGGAAGAGGCACTAGAAAATCAAATCAAAGTTGCTAATGTTCTCAGAAGCTGTTAGATAAGATCAGTGTTTAAGAACCCAGTAATAAATATGGCCAATGTTTAGTTCCTTTATTTATGAAAATTTACCTACAATCTGAATAAAGGTAGTGATGTTGATAGTCATATGAAAAATATTTTCAGCCTAGATTACAGCTAATGAAGTAAATGCAAGTCCTAATTATTTAATAAAAATGTTACATTTGGTTGAAAAAACAGCTGCTAATATAAATTTAGAGGAGTCCATTCAGTCCATTTAAAGGCGTAGATGAATGAGCAAAGTACAAAAAATCACCAGCAGGTCCATTGTGTCCAACCAGTCACCTGGTTAAGTATCAAATACTTAGTTTTGTATTATGTATTTGGAATAGTGAAATCTCAATTTTTTTTATTTGTCATTATAAATGTGGGGGCGGCATGGTGGTGCAGTGGTTAGCACTGTTGCCTCACACCTCTGGTACCTGGGTTCGAATCTCCGCCTGGGTCACATGTGTGTGGAGTTTGCATGTTCTCCCCATGTCGTCGTGGGGTTTCCTCCGGGTACTCCGGTTTCCCCCCACAGTCCAAAAACATGCTGAGGCTAATTGGAGTTGCAAAATTGCCCATAGGTGTGTATGTGTGAGTGAATGGTGTGAGTGTGCCCTGCGATGGGCTGGCCCCCCATCCTGGGTTGTTCCCTGCCTCGTGCCCATTGCTTCCGGGATAGGCTCCGGATCCCCCGCGACCCAATAGGATAAGCGGTTTGGAAAATGGATGGATGGATGGATTATAAATGTGTTTTCAGGCGACCAGCATTACAGCTAATGCCATGGGGCCGGACGACTCTCAACCTTCCCTCTTGTCAAAGACTCCGATATATGTCCATCGCTTCAGATTGAATTCTAGTGTCTCTTTTTATGTTTCTCTACTTTAGGGGTGAGATTTTAGCTTTCACTGGGATCGTTATCTTTGGTAATAAGTACTGTATTCTAGGCACTCACGACGTCCCCACAACACACCTGCAGTTGGTGTGTGACTACAAAATGTTTGTGATAAATTGGGCAGAACTGGTCCCCATAAGGAACAGTAACACTGTGTGTGGAATGTCCCCACAAAGCATATTTCATTCAAGATGTGTGAACACTGACAGAGCTGGACTGGGCAGGAAAAGATATTTTACAGTGAATTTGATTTTTTCTTTCCTCTGATGATTGTCGGCATGCATCTCATCTTTTCTTGTAGATTTTGTCTTTTGCTAATGCCATGGGGCCGGACGACTCTCAACCTTCCCTCTTGTCAAAGACTCCGATATATGATGCTACTGGACCAAACAACACACCTCAACAGGTACATTCATGTCCATCGCTTCAGATTGAATTCTAGTGTCTCTTTTTATGTTTCTCTACTTTAGGGGTTAGCTTTTAGCTTTCACTGGGATCGTTATCTTTGGTAATAAGTACTGTATTCTAGGCACTCACGACGTCCCCACAACACACCTGCAGTTGGTGTGTGACTACAAAATGTTTGTGATAAATTGGGCAGAACTGGTCCCCATAAGGAACAGTAACACTGTGTGTGGAATGTCCCCACAAAGCATATTTCATTCAAGATGTGTGAACACTGACAGAGCTGGACTGGGCAGGAAAAGATATTTTACAGTGAATTTGATTTTTTCTTTCCTCTGATGATTGTCGGCATGCATCTCATCTTTTCTTGTAGATTTTGTCTTTTGCTAATGCCATGGGGCCGGACGACTCTCGACCTTCCCTCCTCTCAAAGACTCCGATATATGATGCTACTGGACCAAACAACACACCTCAACAGGTACATTCATGTCCATCGCTTCAGATTGAATTCTAGTGTCTCTTTTTATGTTTCTCTACTTTAGGGGTGAGATTTTAGCTTTCACTGGGATCGTTATCTTTGGTAATAAGTACTGTATTCTAGGCACTCACGACGTCCCCACAACACACCTGCAGTTGGTGTGTGACTACAAAATGTTTGTGATAAATTGGGCAGAACTGGTCCCCATAAGGAACAGTAACACTGTGTGTGGAATGTCCCCACAAAGCATATTTCATTCAAGATGTGTGAACACTGACAGAGCTGGACTGGGCAGGAAAAGATATTTTACAGTGAATTTGATTTTTTCTTTCCTCTGATGATTGTCGGCATGCATCTCATCTTTTCTTGTAGATTTTGTCTTTTGCTAATGCCATGGGGCCGGACGACTCTCGACCTTCCCTCCTCTCAAAGACTCCGATATATGATGCTACTGGACCAAACAACACACCTCAACAGGTACATTCATGTCCATCGCTTCAGATTGAATTCTAGTGTCTCTTTTTATGTTTCTCTACTTTAGGGGTTAGCTTTTAGCTTTCACTGGGATCGTTATCTTTGGTAATAAGTACTGTATTCTAGGCACTCACGACGTCCCCACAACACACCTGCAGTTGGTGTGTGACTACAAAATGTTTGTGATAAATTGGGCAGAACTGGTCCCCATAAGGAACAGTAACACTGTGTGTGGAATGTCCCCACAAAGCATATTTCATTCAAGATGTGTGAACACTGACAGAGCTGGACTGGGCAGGAAAAGATATTTTACAGTGAATTTGATTTTTTCTTTCCTCTGATGATTGTCGGCATGCATCTCATCTTTTCTTGTAGATTTTGTCTTTTGCTAATGCCATGGGGCCGGACGACTCTCGACCTTCCCTCCTCTCAAAGACTCCGATATATGATGCTACTGGACCAAACAACACACCTCAACAGGTACATTCATGTCCATCGCTTCAGATTGAATTCTAGTGTCTCTTTTTATGTTTCTCTACTTTAGGGGTGAGATTTTAGCTTTCACTGGGATCGTTATCTTTGGTAATAAGTACTGTATTCTAGGCACTCACGACGTCCCCACAACACACCTGCAGTTGGTGTGTGACTACAAAATGTTTGTGATAAATTGGGCAGAACTGGTCCCCATAAGGAACAGTAACACTGTGTGTGGAATGTCCCCACAAAGCATATTTCATTCAAGATGTGTGAACACTGACAGAGCTGGACTGGGCAGGAAAAGATATTTTACAGTGAATTTGATTTTTTCTTTCCTCTGATGATTGTCGGCATGCATCTCATCTTTTCTTGTAGATTTTGTCTTTTGCTAATGCCATGGGGCCGGACGACTCTCGACCTTCCCTCCTCTCAAAGACTCCGATATATGATGCTACTGGACCAAACAACACACCTCAACAGGTACATTCATGTCCATCGCTTCAGATTGAATTCTAGTGTCTCTTTTTATGTTTCTCTACTTTAGGGGTGAGATTTTAGCTTTCACTGGGATCGTTATCTTTGGTAATAAGTACTGTATTCTAGGCACTCACGACGTCCCCACAACACACCTGCAGTTGGTGTGTGACTACAAAATGTTTGTGATAAATTGGGCAGAACTGGTCCCCATAAGGAACAGTAACACTGTGTGTGGAATGTCCCCACAAAGCATATTTCATTCAAGATGTGTGAACACTGACAGAGCTGGACTGGGCAGGAAAAGATATTTTACAGTGAATTTGATTTTTTCTTTCCTCTGATGATTGTCGGCATGCATCTCATCTTTTCTTGTAGATTTTGTCTTTTGCTAATGCCATGGGGCCGGACGACTCTCGACCTTCCCTCCTCTCAAAGACTCCGATATATGATGCTACTGGACCAAACAACACACCTCAACAGGTACATTCATGTCCATCGCTTCAGATTGAATTCTAGTGTCTCTTTTTATGTTTCTCTACTTTAGGGGTGAGATTTTAGCTTTCACTGGGATCGTTATCTTTGGTAATAAGTACTGTATTCTAGGCACTCACGACGTCCCCACAACACACCTGCAGTTGGTGTGTGACTACAAAATGTTTGTGATAAATTGGGCAGAACTGGTCCCCATAAGGAACAGTAACACTGTGTGTGGAATGTCCCCACAAAGCATATTTCATTCAAGATGTGTGAACACTGACAGAGCTGGACTGGGCAGGAAAAGATATTTTACAGTGAATTTGATTTTTTCTTTCCTCTGATGATTGTCGGCATGCATCTCATCTTTTCTTGTAGATTTTGTCTTTTGCTAATGCCATGGGGCCGGACGACTCTCGACCTTCCCTCCTCTCAAAGACTCCGATATATGATGCTACTGGACCAAACAACACACCTCAACAGGTACATTCATGTCCATCGCTTCAGATTGAATTCTAGTGTCTCTTTTTATGTTTCTCTACTTTAGGGGTGAGATTTTAGCTTTCACTGGGATCGTTATCTTTGGTAATAAGTACTGTATTCTAGGCACTCACGACGTCCCCACAACACACCTGCAGTTGGTGTGTGACTACAAAATGTTTGTGATAAATTGGGCAGAACTGGTCCCCATAAGGAACAGTAACACTGTGTGTGGAATGTCCCCACAAAGCATATTTCATTCAAGATGTGTGAACACTGACAGAGCTGGACTGGGCAGGAAAAGATATTTTACAGTGAATTTGATTTTTTCTTTCCTCTGATGATTGTCGGCATGCATCTCATCTTTTCTTGTAGATTTTGTCTTTTGCTAATGCCATGGGGCCGGACGACTCTCGACCTTCCCTCCTCTCAAAGACTCCGATATATGATGCTACTGGACCAAACAACACACCTCAACAGGTACATTCATGTCCATCGCTTCAGATTGAATTCTAGTGTCTCTTTTTATGTTTCTCTACTTTAGGGGTTAGCTTTTAGCTTTCACTGGGATCGTTATCTTTGGTAATAAGTACTGTATTCTAGGCACTCACGACGTCCCCACAACACACCTGCAGTTGGTGTGTGACTACAAAATGTTTGTGATAAATTGGGCAGAACTGGTCCCCATAAGGAACAGTAACACTGTGTGTGGAATGTCCCCACAAAGCATATTTCATTCAAGATGTGTGAACACTGACAGAGCTGGACTGGGCAGGAAAAGATATTTTACAGTGAATTTGATTTTTTCTTTCCTCTGATGATTGTCGGCATGCATCTCATCTTTTCTTGTAGATTTTGTCTTTTGCTAATGCCATGGGGCCGGACGACTCTCGACCTTCCCTCCTCTCAAAGACTCCGATATATGATGCTACTGGACCAAACAACACACCTCAACAGGTACATTCATGTCCATCGCTTCAGATTGAATTCTAGTGTCTCTTTTTATGTTTCTCTACTTTAGGGGTGAGATTTTAGCTTTCACTGGGATCGTTATCTTTGGTAATAAGTACTGTATTCTAGGCACTCACGACGTCCCCACAACACACCTGCAGTTGGTGTGTGACTACAAAATGTTTGTGATAAATTGGGCAGAACTGGTCCCCATAAGGAACAGTAACACTGTGTGTGGAATGTCCCCACAAAGCGTCTTTCATTCAAGATGTGTGAACACTGACAGAGCTGGACTGGGCAGAAAAAGATATTTTACAATGAATTTGATTTTTTCTTTCCTCTGATGATTGTCGGCATGCATCTCATCTTTTCTTGTAGATTTTGTCTGTACACGCAGTCTGTCTGTCTGCATGTTATGGAATATTTACTTGAAATTGACAATTTGTTTTCAGTGTTTTCATTATCTGAATTTGTCATTATAAATGTGTTTTCAGACGACCAGCATTACAGCTAATGCCATGGGGTCGGACGACTCTCGACCTTCCCTCCTCTCAAAGACTCCGATATATGATGCTACTGAACCAAACAACACACCTCAACAGGTACATTCATGTCCATCGCTTCAGATTGAATTCTAGTGTCTCTTTTTATGTTTCTCTACTTTAGGGGTTAGCTTTCAGCTTTCACTGGGATCATTATCTTTGGTAATAAGTACTGTATTCTAGGCACTCACGACGTCCCCACAACACACCTGCAGTTGGTGTGTGACTACAAAATGTTTGTGATAAATTGGGCAGAACTGGTCCCCATAAGGAACAGTAACACTGTGTGTGGAATGTCCCCAGAAAGCATATGATGCATTAAACATACAGTATATGGAGAAAAGTTTTTTTTTTTGTCAACACTTGAAAATCACACTAATATATGGTTCTTTCTTAAACAAAGTTGGAAGCATACAATTCTCTAGGGGCTCTGTATTGTGCTATCTTGTTTTGAAAAATGTTCTTTTTGCACAGTACTTTTTGATAAATCTCTAACGTTAGTCTTTCACAAAGTGGTTAAACATGACCCATCTTTGTCAGCCTTTTTTGTGTGTTTTGCAGGCAACAAATTCAAAGTTTGTTTATATTTATATAATGCAATCAAGTTGGTCAGCCAACATATTTTGGCCATAACAATTCTCAGTTCAATTTTCTTAATTGCATATTTTAAATTGCATTTTAGAAAAGTTTCTTTTTCCAGACTTTTCTTTATTTTTAATTTCACTAATTATAGTGCCAAAGACTGTGTTCCCAGATGACTTTTTTTCCCCACAGATTCCTAGAGGATACTTTGTAATTGAAACTACTATTTCAAATATTGTTTATATGGTTGCTTGTATTTACAGATTGCCAATGAAGATGAGGTTTTTGTACCAAGACTCAGACGGACTAAAAGTATTGAAGTAAGTTCTCTTTCCAAAAAAAAAATGTTTACTAAACTGGGACTTTGTTTCAGTCAACAGTTATTTTCAGTATCAATTATTCATTGGATTATATTCTTAATTGATAAATTATTTGGTCTATAAAATACCAGAGAGAAGTGAAAAATGTGCATCACTTTTTCTTTGAACCTAAGATGTCATCAGATGTCTTTGTTAAATCAGCTGTCCAAAATCCAAAATAATATGGTGAAAAGAAACGTTATCACACTTACAAAACCTGCAAAAATTAAACTGAATCAATGATTAATTTATTATCAAAATAGCTGAATTCATTTCTCACAATTTACTGATCGAATAATTATTACTTTGTTGTATTTTTAGATGAAAGACGCTGTTCCTGACAATTCTGATGAACTTTATGATTCCACATCAGGGAGTAATGATGATTATATTCCAGATACCACTTGTGAAAGTGACAGTGGAAGTGAATACAGCTTTAAACAAAACCTAAGGACCAAGAATCAGTCTTTTGATTTGCTTGATGTCTCTGGTTCAGTGAGTTCCCAAGTCTGTGACTCGACAACCCCAGACAAAATGACTTATGATGACCACAACCTTGCATCTGAAGTCACTGGAGCAGAAGAAGAAGAACCCTCTTCAAGTCAGAATGTAAATGACATCATGGTTGTTAAGGCATTAAAAAAAAGAGGAGGGAATAGAATTTACAACAAGAAACACTATTGCTTGTATTGCTCTAAACCATATTCTAAGATCGCAAGGCATCTAGAAGGTGCACATGAAAATAAACCTGATGTAGCTAAAGCTCTAAGCTTTCCAAAGGGTTCCGAGGAGAGGAAAAAACAGCTAGATTATATTCGTAACAGAGGAAATTATGCTCACAATGCTGCTGTAATGGAGTCAGGAAAGGGGGAACTAGTGCCATTTAGGCGACCTCATAAAGAAGTGCAGGGAAAGGAATTCATGCACTGTGCATATTGTCAAGGTCTTTTTACAAGAAAGGTTCTTTGGCGGCATATGCATAATTGTAAACTTAAACCCGGATCAGTCACCTCCAAACCAGGAAAGAACCATGTTCAGTCCATGTGTACATACACAGGGCCTGTGCCTTCACACGTAAGTAAACAACTGTGGGGAGTAATCGGTGCCATGAATCCTGACCCAGTCACAGATATAATCAAAAATGACCAAGTCATTATTGCTCTTGGACAGCACTTGTTAAACAAAGGTGGACCATCACGCAAGAATCAACAGTATGTTCGAGAGAAGATGAGAGAAATCGGAAGGCTGATTTACAATGCCAGCAAAGTGACCACCTTAAAAAAATTGGAAGATTTCATAAATCCAAAGAACTACATGGACACTGTCAAAGCTGTCAAGTTTACATGTGGGTATGACAGTGAAACAAACAAGTTCTTAATTCCATCACTGGCAAACAAACTTGGAAATGCCTTGGTTAAAGTAAGTAAACTTTTAAAAGCTCAGGGTTTAATCTCAAACAACAAAGAGCTTGTTGAGAATGCCAGTAAGTTTCTAGATGTCCATCAGCAAAAGTGGAATGAGATGATCTCAGCTACTGCATTGAGGAACATCAGTGAAGCAAAGTGGAATGTGCCCACTCTCATGCCCTTTACTGAAGATGTCCAAAAAATGCATGCATATCTCAATGAAATGCAGGATAACTGGTACAAATCGCTCTATGAAAATCCCTCTGTAAAAGCCTGGATTGAGCTTACAAAGGTGTGTATGACCCAGATCATTCTCTTTAACCGGCGCAGGGAAGGAGAGGTGGCAAGCATGCCCTTATCTGCATTTTTATCGAGAGACACCTCTGATCCACATCAGGATGTGGACTGGGCTCTGTCTGAAGTGGAAAGAAAACTTTACAGACACTTTACACGGATTGTCACCAGGGGGAAACGTGGTCGCCCAGTTCCAATTCTATTGACTCCAAAAATGCTGTGTGCATTAGAACTCCTTGCTAAGCAGAGAGGGGCCTGTGGGGTACTAAAGGACAATCAGTATATGTTTGCGAGACCAGAAGCTATGACACATTTCCGAGGTTCTGATTGCATCCGTGGATTTGCCAAGGTGTGTGGTGCAAAATGTCCTGAATCACTGACATCTACCAGACTGCGAAAGCATGCTGCAACCCTTTCAACTGTGCTGAACATGACAGACACAGAGATGGACCAGCTGGCCACCTTTCTTGGACATGACATTAGAATCCATCGTGAGTTCTATAGACTCCCTGAGAAGACCCTGCAACTTGCAAAGATCAGCAAAGTTCTAATGGCACTCGAGCAGGGAAGATTAGCTGAGTTTCATGGCAAGAACTTGGATGAAATTCAGATAGATCCAGATGGTATGTTATTTGACTTTTTTGTTTATTTTTCTGCTTGCTATCTATTCTTTTTGTTTAATCACATTGTTAAGCTGTACTTCGTATGACTTCCACAGAAAAAGTTCTGGACAGTGATGAGGAAGACTTCCAGGAGAAATGTCAGGCAGATTCATCAATTATAGATGGTATGTTTTGTCACTAGTTTAAGTCAGTAAATAAGTTTATTAGAGTATTGCTTTAATTGAATTTGTTATTTAGCTAACTAATGCCAGGGGCATATGGACGTATTAATTGGGACTTGAAAGCTACAATTATAAAAAAAATAATAATAATCAAACATAACATCACGAATTGGCCCTTGTCAAACTCACTCTAATCATTGAACTTGCCCATTTTTTTCCTACTTCTGACACATCAACTTTGAGGACAAAATGTTCTCTTGCTGCCTAATAAATCCCATCCACTATCAGGTGCCATGATGAAGAGATAATCAGTGTTGTTCACTTCACCTGTCAGTGATCATAATGTTATACCTGATCGGTGTATATGCTTAGCATCTTGCACCTAATGATACCAAGCCTGTCACTCTGGTTTTAATCATGGTTCTGGTTTCTTGAGATTTGCCTGCCTCTGCCTGTTTACTGACTATGATTCAGCTGTATATTTTGGATTTTTCTGCATATTTAATAAAATAATAGTTTACTGCATTTGCATCCACCTCCAGCATCTGCTCTGAATGTTGATTATTTTCCACAGAACCATCAGCAGAGGAGATACTTCCTCCTACCGAAAGGAATGAAATGCCGCCACCACCGTCCAAGAGACATAAACCACTACCATTAGATGATACATCACCGTCAGTAGTCAGTACTGTGAGGCCTTCATCCAAAGGTGAACTCTCTACTCTTTTGTTTGTATTTGCGGAGGTACTGTCAGTGTCTGAATTAAACTAGAAATGGCTAAATGTTGTAGCAGCCAAATTGCTTTAAATGAATGCTTTGCTGCCAAACTGTTGTTGTCCCAAGCAGCTCTACATTATTCTGCCCTGTCTGAAAATCACAATTCTCAGAAATCCCTCTGTACCATTTGATGGGGCTAATTGGTTGTTGCTCGACTCTATAAGCTGCTTGAAGTGGGACTAGTAACAGTAACTGTTCTAATAAATGAAACATTAGTAATAACTAGCCCCTATATCAACCACCTGTCCTGGCTGTTCACAGGGTGCTGGAGCAATTCAGTGTGAATGACTGGATAACTTACAGCATTACTCATAATGTAGAAGCAACTCAACTTCAAGTAGCTTTAATATAATTTTCTTGTTACCAAAGCTAATATAGCTAAAGCGGTACATATTAGTACTTGTATGATGGTTGTACAGTATACCAAAAACATTATAATTCTGTGTAAACCATAAATAACAGAATACAATAATTTGCAAATCTCAACCTATGTTCAATTGAATACAATACAAACACAAAATATTTAGTGTTTATACTGATGAACCTGATTTTGATACCTGCAAAATGCTTAAAAAAAGTTGGGACAGGGGCATGTTTACCTTTGTATTACATCACCTTTTCTTTTACCAACACTCAGTGAGCCTTTGGGAATTGTTGAAGTTTTGAACAAGAAATTCTTTCCTATTCATACTTGATACATGACTTCAGTTGCTCAACAAACTAAGGTCTCTGTTGTTGTATTTTGGGTTTCATAATTTTCACACATTTTCAAAGGGTGACAGGTGTGGTCTGCAGGCAGGCCAGTTTAGATCCAGCGCTCTTTTACCAGCAAGCCACACTGTTGTAACACGTGCAGAATATGGCTTGGCATTGTCTTGCTGGAATAAGCAATAACGTCTCTGAAAAATACATATGGATGGCGGCATATTTTGCATTCAACATTAAAGGTACTTTCACATGCCATGAGTGCTAACACACCAAGTGGTAACCACTGTGCTATCCTTGCTTGTGAAGAACTGAGCCTTTCTTTTGTATTCAGTTGAATGTCGGTTGCATTCTGTTTTTATTTATGTTTTACACAGCATCCCAGTTTTTTGAAATCAGGGTTGTAATGTCTTATATAATTACTATACACACTATATACAATACTAATACTATACTAGATGGATTTATCTAGTGGATCTTTAATGTTCATAAGAAGATACATACTGTTGTTTCTTCTTAAAATTTGACAATATAATTCTATTCCTAGGTAAATGCAAAGAATTTTACTTGCTGCATGTATGCTGATATAGAATTTAGCAAATTATATCTGATTTACAGCATTACTAATTAGTTTTTCTTACCACTTTAAGGTAAAGTGACCCAAAAGAAGAGACCCTGGCAGCAGACAGAGGTGCAGGCAGTGGAGAGGCACATGAATCGGTTCATCATATCTGGTATTGTGCCAGCAAAGAGCGATTGCGAGAGGTGTTTAAGAGCGGAACCAGAAGCTCTTAAGCAAAGAAACTGGGAGAACTTGAAATTCTATGTGTATAATCGCATCACGGCCTACAAAAGGGAAATTCAACGTAAATAGGGTTAAAGTTACGAATTCTCTGGTATGGCTTTTTGTTTCCGTTTGCCAGTGATTTGGAAAAGTTCCTGTTTTAAAACTCAGTCAACAGGAATTTATTTGCTTTTAGATTCATTTGACTTCATTTGGTGAGTTTGTGAAGTTGAATTCCTAAAAAGTTGCAAATTTTGTAGTTTAAATTTAAGCTTAATGTCATGGCAGTTCTTGACCGTTTGATGTTATATATATATATATAACGTATATATATATATATATATATAACGTCAAACGGTCAAGAACTGCCATGACATTAAGCTTAAATTTAAACTACAAAATTTGCAACTTTTTAGGAATTCAACTTCACAAACTCACCAAATGAAGTCAAATGAATCTAAAAGCAAATAAATTCCTGTTGACTGAGTTTTAAAACAGGAACAGGAATAATTTTTGGCTATTATTTTATATATATATATATATATATATATATATATATATATATATATATATATATATATATATATATATATATATATATATAAAATAATAGCCAAAAATGCCAATGATTTTGACAGGTTTCTGTTTTATATTAGGAAAGCCTATCTGAAAAATCAGGCAACAGGAATTTGATTGCTTTAGATTCATTTGACTTAATTTGATGAGTTTGTTTGTGAAGGTGAACTCATTAAAAGTTGCAGATTTTGCAATGTTAATGTCGCGTTCAGTGTCGTGTTGTGTGGAGTTCAATCTGTGTCTTATTATAATGGAAGTGTGGTGGAATTTACCACCAGAAGTCCAATCTTCTCTACACCCAACAATATGTAATAAACCAACATGTTGTATTCAATAATGGGGACCTTCAAAAGAGAGTTTTTTGAGCCTGGGGGGTTGGGGGGATGTATGTTAATAACCATGCAGATGTGTTTACCCTGCCATTGAGTTTTGCTAAATCATTGACTTTTACACTTGTTAGATTTAGAATATGTAAGGAATAATTGACCGTTGAATTATTAGAAAATAATTTCTCCGCTTCACGTCGTGGCCGCATTACCACCTTGGGTGTGCATTATTTTCTAATAATTCAACGGTCCGGAGTCAATTATTCCGCTTATACTACGGTTGCCACACCTCAAGACATCGATCAGATGATATATTTCAAGGGATTCGTCCGGTTTTTCTACTTAAATCGCTATTGTGAGTAGGATTATTTCTTCCGCATCTGTCATGTTGTTGTTTTTGTTAGTCCTGTGTGCTGTATAGGTACTGTATGCTAATTTCCGTTATTACAGTTAACTATGCGAAGTGATATGGAACTGTAATGCGGTCAAGAGAGCTACCTGGAACTACATTCGCCGTTCGTTTATCTGAAAATAATTGCACACCTCAGAACGTTCGTCAGCCAATCAGATTCAAGCATTCAACGGTCCCGTAGTATAAATATTTTTAATTGCCTACAGTTAAACAATAGGACAGAGGACACAAAAGAACTCCTCATTTGTTAGAGAAACATAGCAATTAAGTATTTATAATTTCTTACTATGAGTAGCTAAAATATTTCACAGTACTGTGATTGAGTAGTAGATAGCTGATGCTGGATGGTTGACTGGTTAAAAAATATTTAGAATGGCTGTAAAACTGGAAAGTAAAGGTTTAAAGGTTTGACTTCTTTGGGTCTGATCCTTTGTAAGTGAATGTAGCCTTTAACTGCTTCACCTATTAATGTTCACTTCAATCACACTGATATTCTTAACAACCCTAGGTTTTCAGTCATAACTAAATGTCTTAACTATTATTTTGGACAGTTATTTAATATGATTAATCACTCAGAGGAAACTTCAGGGTTACACGAGACTGAGGAAAACTTTGTCTATGCTGATGTGTTGGAGGAACACGGTTTACTTACCACAAACATTTGGCGTTTAATTTCAGTATGTATAAAATACATGGCTGGAAACATATAACAATAGACTGTAGAGTGAAAGGAGAAAAACATTGTGATGTGTGTTGAATGCATATGCATATATAATATAATAATTTATCTGAGGATTGCCTTCATATAGGTGCTCATCAATTAGTAACAATTATAGTTGCAATGTCCCCACTAATCAAGGAGGAATTTGTGTGAATTATGCAAATCAGGTCCCCACTAAATATATTGGAATTTGTGTGAATAATGCAAATACTATGTAAACGAGGTCCCCATTAGTGATATTCACCAGATTTTTCATAAGTCCCCATAGAGTTTGGTCAAAACATTACTTCATCAATTCAGATATTTGAAGTCGTGTATAAGCTAACAAAGCTATGGTTAGTATGCCTGATTTTTTTCTTATTTCTAGAACCTGTAGAAAGGGTGGTCCCCGCAAGTGATGATCAAAAAGCTGGTCCCCATACAACATGGAAACCAGTATGTGTGTGTGTGTGTGTGTGTGTGTGTCCTCGGAAAGATTTAAAAGATTAGGGCAGTATTTACCGTTTCGTCAGTGTGTTTTTTTTTTTTTTGCAAAATGATGGGTAGCGGCGTGAGAGAGGTCGACTTTGATCACCGTTTAGAACTCCCGTTTACGGCTATAATCGCAGGGGCAAGTTCTTCGGGGAAAACCTATTTCACTAAAGAAATGCTTTTAAATCAGAGTCACTGTTTCATAGGGGGCCCCGTTAAAAAAATTGTGTGGTGTTTCGCTTCCCATCAGCCGCTTTATGATGAACTACGCGATCGGATCAGCGAAATTGAATTTATACAAGGGCTTCCCAAAAGCTGGGAGGACGAGGAGCGCTTCCCCTCAGGCTCCTTGATAATCATCGATGATTTGATGGACAGCGCGTCCGAAAACAAACTCGTGGCAGAAGCTTTCACGAGGTTCAGACATCACCGTCAAATCTCGGTCATCTACCTGGTGCAGAACGTATTTCACCAGGGCAAGTACAGCAGGACTATAGCCCTAAATACGACTTATTATTGTCTGTTTAAGAATGTGCGAGACAGAATGCAAATCAAAGTTTTAGCTCAGCAAATGTTTCCTTGGCAGAAAAAGTTTTTTCTAGATGCCTACCATGAGGCCACAGGGCCCGCGCACGGCTATTTATTGGTCGATTTGAGAGCCACGTGCCCAGAAGAGTTCCGACTCAGGACCGGATTATTACCGGGGTCGTTACCCATCGTCTTTCTACCGGCGAGCCATTGATTTATCACTACTAAGCTATGTCCGAACATCTCAGGAAACACCTGCCGACCCTTAAAGTTTTACAGAGGACGAGGGGGGTGAAACGTAAAAAGATTCTTACGGCTGACCCATCTAACGACATAATTTTG
Source organism: Brienomyrus brachyistius (assembly GCF_023856365.1). NCBI lineage: Eukaryota > Metazoa > Chordata > Actinopteri > Osteoglossiformes > Mormyridae > Brienomyrus > Brienomyrus brachyistius. The sequence goes on from NC_064534.1 coordinate 39,653,678, forward strand.
GCTCTCTCCGAAATCTGTCTCAATCTCATAAGAGGTCGCATACCTTTAACCGTAGCTCAATTTACCAAACTCAAGAAACAGAAAAGATTGATTAAACTTTTCGCATGTAAGAAAAACAGCGTCGCTAGGAAACGCGTGGCAATTCTTCAAAAAGGAGGATTCTTATTACCGCTCTTATCAGTGGCTCTGCCATTCGTTACAAGCCTGTTTGCCGGTAAGACGGCTAACTAGCCTTTTCCAGCAACATGAGCCAAGTCAAGAAAATGTTTATGCTCAGCCCCCAGCAACTGCGTACGCTGACCCAGAGGGCGACCCCGCATACCATCGGGGAATCGGCCCTGGGTGAACTCGAACACCAGATGCAGGGTTTAATAAATCAGCCGGCTATGCATCTGGATGAAAAAGTGAAGAGATACAACCAATTGCTACAGAGGTATCTGAATCTAGCCCGAAAAGAGGAAAATCAGGGGCGAGAAATTGTCCTTACAGAGCGGAAAGAAAAAACGGGCGAGGAGGAGGAGGGGAGACAGCCTGACGGCGGCGGCGCGACTGGGGACAAATCTGTACAGGAAGTTACCCAGCAAGTGGCGCCTAGGGCTAGAAAGAACGTGGGGTACATCTTGCATAAACTGCTCGATTCCGACGGGGCGGTACGTTGGACCCAGTCGGGTGAACTCATCATCAGAGATAGACCCATTAAAGGTTCCCATATTTTAGATTTGATGAAAACTTTATCGCAGCCTAAATCCCACGCCGGCGGATATCCTAAAGGCTGGGAACCCTTTTTAAACGTGATATCAGAATTAAACATCCCCCTCACGAGCGTGGGTAACATCCAAGCCAGGAAAGCCCTAAGTCATCTTAAAGATTACGGCGGAAGGGATCCCCCGCCTCCCTCCTCCCCTCCTGTGAAACAGAACCTCGGGAGACGTAGAAAACGTATTGTTGACGACTCACCACCACCGCTTGAGGGAACCCCTCACACAGCGCGCGATTCCTCCCCAGAATATCGTTTATGGCCTTTAAAGGGTACTCCTTATGCTCCGTGGATAGATTACAACGATTAAGTGTTTTATATACGTGTGTGAAAAAGAATTAAAACGCCTGTAACGCGTCGGTTAATAAAATGTAAAATTTATTGAATAAAGGGTGTCACGTTTTTATTTTTTCCCCAACATGAATCTAACAAGCATAACAATCTTTAAATAGTTTTAACGAACATACATTTTGCGGCTTTGAAAGTTTATCGGCATTAACACGGCTAATACACTTGTGATATTTCTTGATAAACTCGGATACTAGAGCGTCGTTTTTCCTCAAGTCGTCAGAGTACAACATCATAGTCTCTTGAAATGAAAGTCCCTTGAAGCGCCGGTAGAGGAAAAAGGCGACGTGGGCCCCGCACGCGGAAGAAAAGTCATGTTGAACTTGACGCGTATTATACCTTATTTCGGTAGCGTGCCTCCCCAAGAAGCTCATAAAACTCTTTGGGTAGTAAGGGGAATCGGGGGGATAACCGTAAGAATCAAAGAAGGAGGCTTTACCCTCTTGGGGCTCCAAAATTATCCCGATCCAGTGTTCACCCTCTCTATTCTGGTCATGCGTGTTTGCGACCAGAAAAGCGGGCCTGGTCTCTATGCGGGTGGGTAATAAATCGCTAGGCCACACGCCTCCAAAAGCATCCCCCAGCAGGGGCCGTAAAACGCATTCCAGCTGGTGAGTGTTCATGATGATGATGATGATTAAAAGTCCACCAGAACCTGTCTCTTGGCGTTTATTTCAATCACGCTGTCGAAGCAGGCGTAGACGATGAGACTCATGGTTCGAGGTAGTGGGGCTCTGAACCTTAAATCCAGACGGCACGTGCCGCTGATGGCGGGTGACAGGGCACCGCCGTCCAGCTCGTCGTCTCGGGAGAGATTGAGAGCAAATAGCGAGTATCCGTTTTCAAAATCCTCGCGGTTGATGCATAAGGGCGAATCCTTTAAATGCCTGTTTGTAGCCAGGAAAAGGTTGTAAAACTCTCTGACCGACTGCCTCGCTCTAAAATCAGGCTGGAACGGTTTGCTGGGTATGTGTCGCCCGTTGACTGAGAGGCTCAGAAATTCCAGGTCACAATGCTGAAACCTGAACGGGTTTCTGTTTCGCGTGCCCACGAACGCGGCGTGGTCCACGATCCCCAAAACGATGTAGCGCGGTAAGTTGCCCAGGAAGAGGTTGTCCTGCGGGCAAACCCGCGATTGTGCGGGCAGCGTATAATTTTTAACGACTACCCTGCTTATAGGGTACAGGGCGTTTGCTTTCATGAGAGCGGCCGAGTGACCCAGTGACACCGCCGGGGAGACCTCCACTTTTTTCACAAACAGGCTGGCCCTCAGTATTTTCAGCTCGTAATCGGTGTCATTTCTACACATGAGACTAAAGTCGCTTTTAGCCTTTACAAACTTTAAGCGTATATCCACGTTGTTTAACAGCATTCGTTCGCTGAAAAAAATATCGGCGTGTATAGGACCCATCAGAGAAAACTCCTGAGAGTTTCTACAGAAGGCGGCTCGCTTCTGTAACCCCACGTTGGGGCCCTGCGCTGAGACGTCCACGCTATCCAAGTCGCCCCCGACGTCTTTGTACCAGAGCCCTGCCGAAAACTGACTCTCTAGCGTATCCATAGAAAAATTGAGCAGGGTCTCTATGACTGACCTATAGGGGTGCGTGGCCGACGAAGAACTGATCAGGACGTCGTTCAGACTCACATCCAGCTGGGAGAATATGCCGTTTAGCGGGTACTGTATAATACCGCAGGGGTCGGCGTCAAGCAGGGGGGCTCCATCGGCCCTAACGATCTTGAGCCTTAGATATAGCAGTGTAGAGTTGAGGTCCACATAGAAATTGCCCGACCCCGGTATTAGGAAATCCAAAACATCCTGATCGGTAATGGAATTTAATGGGTTGATTTCTACATAATTGGTCTGATCTATGGATAATTGCGTCATAGGGGCCGCAAACAGGTCCAATTCAGATTTGGTACATTCAGCCGAGAGCCGGTGAGCTAGAGCCATTCTTGTTTACGCTGCGTTTTCTCTCTCTTAAAATATGTCCCCGGGGGGTTTCCTGTTTCTCTTGGCGGATGGAGACTTGGGAATCCTGACGCCTCTGCCAGATTTTTTTTTCTTTTTTTTTTTATGACCTTGCAGCAGGGCTAGAGGTGCTTGGGGTCTCTTTCTACTCCCCCTCCGAGAGAGGAACAGCAGACCCGACCCTTCCTGCTTGGGGTCACCTGTGTTTGTAAAACGGCCGCTGACTACAGAGCTGACTAGATCCGATCCTATTCCTTTGACCGCCGATTTCAAATGAGGTTTCGCTATATCGACCCCACGCTTAAGAAAGGGTAAAACGAATCTAAAAGCCCTACTGAGCATGGACCCCAACCCACGCCCGTACATCACGGGGCTCCCCGCAAAACCGGGGAGCCCATGTCCCGCCTGACTGGTGTAATACGTAATAAATCTCTGTGGATTGTGGTAAGCCATTGTTTTCTTTTTTTTTTAAACGGGGCGAAAGTGTAGCTTGACGATCGTTTTTCCGTAGGAGAAATTAATCAGAGTATTCTGATCGTTCTTTATCTCGATATGCAAATTCTGTAGGCTCTGCTTGTTCACCGGTACGTACTGCAGCTTGTGGAACGGCAAAGTGACTACGTCGCCGAACGCACCGTCTATTTTAACGGTTCTGAGGAGCGGGACTACAAATTCCCCCACGTGCTGCGGTTCCACGATGTTACAGTAGACGTACATATTGTAGAATCCCGCGTGAATGTCGCCCGGGTAGGGTGAGGTCGACCCGCTACCTCCTCCTAGGTTATACCACTGACCCGGCTCAAAGCCCAGCATGTAGGCCAGAGTAGGTTTAAATTGGATCTTGTATTTATGGTTTCCCGTCATATTAACCCTTCGTGTAATCTCGCTGTATGAGAAGGAAACTTCGGTACCTAATTTTTTTAACGTAGCGTTGATTTCTGTCACAATCTGTTTCAGAGATTCATAATAGCCCACTTTAATTTTCCGAGGAAAAAGGTAAGGTAGGTCCACTAAAGGATCGGCCTCTCTCTTTGCCTCCGCCTCCGTATCCCGCAATTCAAAAGTATTATCCGGGTGTGTAACATTTCGCCACGTGTAACAATACATGATTTCAGCCAGAGCTACTTCGTAAGGCCCCCGTAGCTCTATAGGTCGCGAGAGCATCACGGTGTAATCCGAACTCTGGTTATCGGGGAAGATGGAGAGACAAGAGTTTGACGGTAGCGTGAGGTAAAAAGAGGGGCGGGCGTCCATTTTCTTTTTTTTCTTTTTTTTCTCTTTTTTAAAAAATTAAACCTGTATCAAGTCCGACCGCGGTATCCACGAATCGAACCTCGAGGGCCAACCCTGCCAATGTACTAAAATCCACTTTTTCCCCTTTCTGTCGGTCTTTGAGCCTATAACCTTCTCGACCTTGAACGCGCGTCTCGGAGATATTTTGACTTTCTGCAGCTCCGCTTCATAGAATGTTCCCTCGAGTATTTCACCGCTCACGTCCCTCAATTTATATACCGGTGGGGATCTGGGTACACGTTCGCATATGACAAAGTACTCGTCCGTAAATGTCTGCTCGTACTTTTTGTCAAATATCTGACTGTGCTTGGAGACTCTCACAGTGTCCCCTATGTTAAACTTAAAACGTGGCCGTGTGCTTTTTTTCTTCAGGGGACCGTATAGATTATCAAATACTAGATGAGCATTATCGGGCCTGACCTCGGCAGGTTTCATTTTAATAGCGCTGTGAAATGACTGGTTGTACCCCTTTATTAGATCGTCCAACACGTCCACATATCGCCGGGTGTTTTTAGCCGTAAAGTACCTGTACATCCTCTCTTTTAACGTTCGATTAAATCTCTCTACGATGGAAGCTTTAAGTTCACTAGCCGTAGTGAAATGGGTGATTTTATGAGTTTTTAAAAGTTTCTGAAAAGTCCCATTTAAAAACTCCTTACCGGCATCCGTCTGTAGCTTGAGGGGGACGCCCCCCTCGGTTAAAATAGAATCAAAGGCCTGGGTTACAGCCGCCCCAGTCTTGTTTCTTAACGCGCGAGCATAGGCTTTTTTAGAAAAAACATCAATCACAGTAAGGAGGTATTTTAACCCGTCGTTGTACGTGGCCAGCCCTTGCATGTCGCATAAATCGGCCTGCCACTGATACATGGCTCTCGGAACAAACACTCTGTTCCTGGGGAAATTCTTTTTAACCGGTTTATGTAAAGTATAACTGTCTTGCATAGACAGCCAGTCTCTGATGTCATCAGCAGCCACTTTTTTCCCCGTATCTTGCTGCACGGCTCTCTGCAGTCTGGAGACACCTCCGTATGACCCCGGTTGGCTGGGGTCATAGTACGAACTGCTCAAGACGCGAGCTGTAGTCTTGGCAACAGACATGCTTTTCACACACTGAGTGGGGGGAGAGCGGGGTGCGGCGTTTTATAGCTGACTGTGGATGGGGGTTGTTAGGAGACTGAGTGAACATCAGTGAAATTTTTGTGTGTTTTTTCTACATTTAACCCATATTGTGTAGTTTGTTTTTTAATTATTATTGTTTTACAAAAGAGTTTAGCTGGGGTGGGGATCAAACCCACGCGGACATACGTCCATTGGATCTTAAGTCCAACGCCTTAACCACTCGGCCACCCTGCTCAGCATTTTTACTCGTTATTTACAAAGACTATTACAACGGTATTCAAGTTTTAATTTTTTTTTATTTTTGAAATTAGTGAAAGATATATATATATATTTTAAAAAAAAGCTGGTATACAATTTGTGAAGGTTACATTTTCAAAATGCAGGTATACATTTAGTTACAGCCGTGACAGTTGTTGAGGTAGATTAGCGATGTCACATGCAGTAAAGTGGATATAGTGGCTTTTTCAACGATACATGTATGTAGAGTAGAAAGCATCTGATTAACATCGATAGGCTGCTTATCATGAAATTTAGAGGTGACTACATCTACTATTAAAGCGTAAAATACAAAAATGTGATTACAGTCAAATTCATTGTCAGGAATACAAGATAGACAAGCGCGTATGAGACTTTCGGGGGAATGTCTTTCTCCCTCTGACATCAGTTGAGTAAGTAAATCCATCCCCCGCTGATAATTTTCTCCGACTTGAGAAATCTCAAATAACACTCTATGAAAGCAGCAACAAGCATAATCATCCCGACAATCGCTTTTATCAATAGCACGCAACAATAGTGGACTAACTTTTTCTAAAAAAACATTTAACATAAACCGCCGTAAGGGTCTGCTGATACCGTTCCCCATCACAAGATGCTTTTTGTTTTAGTCTCGGGCCTCCCAACGAGTCAGAAATTCTTCTTCCAGGATCTGCTTAAACGCTGGGTTCTGTTCAAACAGATCTTGTTCCAGTCGAGTGATTTCCACCATGCCGTTGCGGGCCTCACGCAGATCGTACAGGATAGCTTCCACTGCCCCCTCCAACCTGCCGGCGGCCGCTCGGATGCCCAGGGTCGATAGAACGTGGGTCAAGGCGGGTGTCAGCCGATCGGTCCAGAGGTCACGCAACACAGAGTCAAAGTGTATGTAAAAGTAATTTCTACCTGGGGGAAACAAACAAGGGTGTTGTCTCTGACTGGGGTGATCCACCTCGCAGCCGAAGCAGTTTCTCTCTTGATGCTTCCTGATGACTGAGGTTAAAAGGCCCACTATCATAGCCTTAATACAAGTCAGCATCCCACGGCAGAGAGCCGGTCTGGAGAGAAGCGTGCAGATCTCAGGCGTCGGAGGGTCCTCTCCAGGATCAGAGGCCGGTGATGATGGGGGGGGTTGGAAGGAGCTCCCCGGGATCAGAGGTCAAGGTTGCTGCTGGAGCCTCATTGTCCCCGCTTTCACCGTCGCTATAATTTGCTGCTGCTGCTGCCATGATGTTTGTGAAAAGGGGTTGTAACAGAGTCCACTTTATATAGCGACGGCGGGTGAGGGGGTGAGGGGGGTCCTTACGGCGTAGGTTTTGTCATCTCTTGCATCTGCTTACGCCCCCGACTCTCCTTAAACATCGCTTGGTAGTAACCAGACTTTTCTTGAATCATCTGCATCCAAATCACAAACGGTATTCTCAGGCCAAAACAGTCGTATTTAGGCCACTGCCATATATTCACCATTCTCTTGTCCAGCTCCCCGGTCACGTCCCACTTCATAATGGTGGTACGCTGTTTACGAGCATCTCTATAGTGCATCTCCATTCTTCCAGTCTCGACCTCAAGGTCGGGGTCGGTGCTCTCCTCCATCATCGGGGTAACGACAGTCTTCAAGTTTCCCCATTCCGTTTCGGAAAAAGTCACCAGATACGGGTCGTCTTTCGGGGGGTCTGGGCCGTCTCCGGTGACCTGAAAGACGCGCAGTTCCTCCGCAACGTTGTCAAAGAGGCAGACCAGTTTATTCCCGTTGGGCAGCTCCCAGATAGCCCTCGGGTCTTCCGACGGTCGCATCATAGGTACCCGTCTACGTGCCGTATGAATCTTCCTGGGAGCCCCCGGAGGCTGCATAATGGCCTCCTGCTCCTGTTGAGTCTTAGAAGGTGAGGTTGAATCTTTCATTTCGGAAGTCCCAGACATGTCTGTATTTTTTGAAAAGATAGAGTTGGCCCTGCAGCGCGAAGCTCCCTATATTCTACACGGCCTGCTCGTGGGGGCGTGGTACGGATGAAGATGATGCCTCTAGGAGGAGGAAAAGGCCCCCCGCTCGACGTAATACAATTTAATTGTCTCTGTCACCCCATATCTGCACGGTCATGTATGACAAACAAAACTATAAACAGAATTTACTGGCGGGGAAATTGTCAGACTTGATGTATGACCAGGTGGTACGGCCTTGATGATGCTACTCGTGCCTGTGTAAGAAAATTATCTGTAATTTGGGACGTATGTGAAAACAAAACTTTAAACAGAATTTACTGGAGGGCAAAAGTGTCAGACTCGATGTATGGCCCGCGTGGCCGGGTAGGGGGGCGCCTCGATGGCCAGGTGGCACGGCCCTGCAGAATTTACTGGCGGACAAATTGACAGACTCGATGTATGTCTCGACTTATGACCTTTACAAATTGGCGCCATACGCCGATGTGATACAAACGCTCGCGTGAGGAAAAAACACACGGTCAAAACTAGCGCCGAGCGTTTTTATTGGACGATAGACCCTGCACCTCCTCCTCTCATTCTTTGCTCCAACTTTACCATTTTATCCCACAGTCTCTCACAGTTTCTCTCAGACTCGCGCAGCAGCACGCCTCTCAGCTCTCCCGCATCGCTCTCTCCGAGGATTATCCAAAGCCGTGCGGACCTTTCCGCGCTACCGCACCAGTATGTGAATAAGTCCTTTGCTGATTCTCCGAAGCCCGGGGACCTTACCACGCTACCGCACACCGTACGCTCGCGCTCCATCAGGTAACCCAGCCACGCTCACTCCCGCCCGCGCACCACAAAATAATAATAATAATAACTTATTCAAATAACACACGCTCATAAGCACTCTCATCAATATCATTTTTAAAATAATACACACTCATAAGCACTCTCCTCAATATCATTTTAAAATAATAAACATTTAAAATAAGCATTTAAAATAATAAATAATTAAATCCAAATACCATTGCAGCACTAACACAACCAACCCAGGCCCCCTAAGCCACAATCATTTAAAATAATAAATAAATAATTAAATACAAATACCATTGCAGCAGTTACACAACCAACCCCCGGGGAAGAAGACAAAAAAAATATTTAAATAAATAATTAAATCCACATGCTATTGCGTCAGTTACACAACCAAGCTCAACCCACCAAAACATAAGCTCCGCCCACTGAACTTTTGAACGTGACCTTTGACCCGACCTGTCATTTTGACGAAAGCGGTATTGCATCTCTCTCTGCTGTAAGCTGTTCGTGCCTTTATTCCACCAGGGCGCGATCTTCTCACAAACTTGAAAACTGTCACTCCCCATTCACGTTTTACAACTTATTGTTAATGATAAAGAGACAGCTTTTTACACACAGTTTTAAACAAAGTACTGATATTATTCCTCTTCAACTGACCGCTTTGTTTTCTATGCAAAAACCACTTCGCCACAGAAGACTCGATATTATTGGCATAGCAAGTTCTGCTCTTCTCCTTTCAAAACTTGCTAAAAGCTGTATTTAAAAGAACAGATTGGCCGGGGTAATTCACACCCTTCAATGCCAGCTTAATGTTTAGGTTAGTGGGAATCACAGAGGAATTAGGGATGGAAACTTCTTTGCTGGTGGTAGAAGCGGTCTGGTGAATTTTTAGAGAGAAGAGGCCGTCGATGTTTGAATGTAAAAAATTGTTCTGGCTGCAGCCTGCAGTATGGACTTGTTGGTGTGTGTAGCTCCCAGTGTTCTGACAGCGCGACGTTTTGGGGAAGCATGTGATTCAGCAGCTACCAGTGGCCTTCGTGCGGCGGAGATTTTGTGGCTGTTAGCGGAGTTGATAACAGAGGGTCGTTAAGAGAAGCCTGCATGCAGTAGGCAAAGGAGTAATGTTTGCCGGCGGGGGACGTGCGGCGATTAACCTGTGCGGTAGTGAAAAGGAGTTAAAAAGAAGGAAGTGTGCGGATGCGGAAAGAATGGAATAATTGTGGTAGGCTGCCGGCTGAGTAGTTTGGTGAATGTTTGGTGTGGGTCCGGCGTTGCCGATTGGATGGTGGGGCTGCAGTGTGAGTCAGATAAAAAAAAAAAAAAACATTAGTAGGATCCAATGGGACCAACTGGCATGTATAGAGGCGTGTAATGCAAAAGGGCTGTTTTTGGTAGCATCCCTCGCTTACGGCCATACCAACCTGAACACGCCCGATCTCGTCTGATCTCGGAAGCCAAGCAGGGTAGGGTCTGGTTAGTACTTGGATGGGAGACCTCCTGGGAATACCAGGTGCTGTAAGCTTTTCTCACTTTTACTTTATACAGGGGGCGCTCCACTTCACGTTTAATTTAAATCTATCACTCCCCTTCCATTTTACTATTTAATATATATATATATATTTTTCTCTCATTCATAAAGGCAGCTTTTACACACCGTTTTACTCTAAATACTTCCTGGTAATTCTAGGTGCTGTAAGCTGTTCGTGCCTTTATTCCACCAGGGCGCGATCTTCTCACAAACTTGAAAACTGTCACTCCCCATTCACGTTTTACAACTTATTGTTAATGATAAAGAGACAGCTTTTTACACACAGTTTTAAACAAAGTACTGATATTATTCCTCTTCAACTGACCGCTTTGTTTTCTATGCAAAAACCACTTCGCCACAGAAGACTCGATATTATTGGCATAGCAAGTTCTGCTCTTCTCCTTTCAAAACTTGCTAAAAGCTGTATTTAAAAGAACAGATTGGCCGGGGTAATTCACACCCTTCAATGCCAGCTTAATGTTTAGGTTAGTGGGAATCACAGAGGAATTAGGGATGGAAACTTCTTTGCTGGTGGTAGAAGCGGTCTGGTGAATTTTTAGAGAGAAGAGGCCGTCGATGTTTGAATGTAAAAAATTGTTCTGGCTGCAGCCTGCAGTATGGACTTGTTGGTGTGTGTAGCTCCCAGTGTTCTGACAGCGCGACGTTTTGGGGAAGCATGTGATTCAGCAGCTACCAGTGGCCTTCGTGCGGCGGAGATTTTGTGGCTGTTAGCGGAGTTGATAACAGAGGGTCGTTAAGAGAAGCCTGCATGCAGTAGGTAAAGGAGTAATGTTTGCCGGCGGGGGACGTGCGGCGATTAACCTGTGCGGTAGTGAAAAGGAGTTAAAAAGAAGGAAGTGTGCGGATGCGGAAAGAATGGAATAATTGTGGTAGGCTGCCGGCTGAGTAGTTTGGTGAATGTTTGGTGTGGGTCCGGCGTTGCCGATTGGATGGTGGGGCTGCAGTGTGAGTCAGATAAAAAAAAAAAAAAAACATTAGTAGGATCCAATGGGACTAACTGGCATGTATAGAGGCGTATAATGCAAAAGGGCTGTTTTTGGTAGCATCTCTCGCATACGGCCATACCACCCTGAACACGCCCGATCTCGTCTGATCTCGGAAGCTAAGCAGGGTAGGGTCTGGTTAGTACTTGGATGGGAGACCTCCTGGGAATACCTGGTGCTGTAAGCTTTTCTCACTTTTACTTTATACAGGGGGCACTCCACTTCACGATTAATTTAAATCTATCACTCCCCTTACATTTTACTATTTTATATATATCTATATATTTTTCTCTCATTCATAAAGGCAGCTTTTACACACCGTTTTACTCTAAATACTTCCTGGTAATTCTAGGTGCTGTAAGCTGTTCGTGCCTTTATTCCACCAGGGCGCGATCTTCTCACAAACTTGAAGACTGTCACTCCCCATTCACGTTTTACAACTTATTGTTAATGATAAAGAGACAGCTTTTTACACACAGTTTTAAACAAAGTACTGATATTATTCCTCTTCAACTGACCGCTTTGTTTTCTATGCAAAAACCACTTCGCCACAGAAGACTCGATATTATTGGCATAGCAAGTTCTGCTCTTCTCCTTTCAAAACTTGCTAAAAGCTGTATTTAAAAGAACAGATTGGCCGGGGTAATTCACACCCTTCAATGCCAGCTTAATGTTTAGGTTAGTGGGAATCACAGAGGAATTAGGGATGGAAACTTCTTTGCTGGTGGCAGAAGCGGTCTGGTGAATTTTTAGAGAGAAGAGGCCGTCGATGTTTCAATGTAGAAAATTGTTCTGGCTGCAGCCTGCAGTATGGACTTGTTGGCGTGTGTAGCTCCCAGTGTTCTGACAGCGTGACATTTTGGGGAAGCATGTGATTCAACAGCAACCAGTGGGCTTCGTGTGGCGGAGATTTTGTGGCTGTTAGCGGAGTTGATAACAGAGGGTCTTTAAGAGAAGCCTGCATGCGGTAGGCAAATGAGTAATGTTTGCCGGCGGGGGACGTGCGGCGATTAACCTGTTCGGTAGTGAAAAGGACTTAAAGAGAAGGAAGTGTGCGGATGCGGAAAGAATGGAATAATTGTGGTAGGCTGCCGGCTGAGTAGTTTGGTGAATGTTTGGTGTGGGTGCGGCGCTGCCGATTGGATGGTGGTGCTGCAGTGTGAGTCAGATAAAAAAAAAAAAAAACAGGAGTAGGATCCAATGGGACTAACTGGCATGTATAGAGGCGTGTAATGCAAAAGGGCTGTTTTTGTTCGCAGCTCTCGCTTATGGCCATACCACCCTGAACACGCCCGATCTCGTCAGATCTCAGAAGCCAAGCAGGATAGAGTCTGGTTAGTACTTGGATGGGAGACCTACTGGGGTTACCCTGTGCTGTAAGCTTTTCTCACTTTTACTTTATACAGGGGGCACTCCACCTCACGATTAATTTAAATCTATCACTCCCCTTCCATTTTACTATTTTATATATTTCTTTTTTCTCTCATTCATAAAGGCAGCTTTTACACACCGTTTTACTCTAAATACTTCCTGGTAATTCTAGGTGCTGTAAGCTGTTCGTGCCTTTATTCCACCAGGGCGCGATCTTCTCACAAACTTGAAGACTGTCACTCCCCATTCACGTTTTACAACTTATTGTTAATGATAAAGAGACAGCTTTTTACACACAGTTTTAAACAAAGTACTGATATTATTCCTCTTCAACTGACCGCTTTGTTTTCTATGCAAAAACCACTTCGCCACAGAAGACTCGATATTATTGGCATAGCAAGTTCTGCTCTTCTCCTTTCAAAACTTGCTAAAAACTGTATTTAAAAGAACAGATTGGCCGGGGTAATTCACACCCTTCAATGCCAGCTTAATGTTTAGGTTAGTGGGAATCACAGAGGAATTAGGGATGGAAACTTCTTTGCTGGTGGTAGAAGCGGTCTGGTGAATTTTTAGAGAGAAGAGGCCGTCGATGTTTGAATGTAGAAAATTGTTCTGGCTGCAGCCTGCAGTATGGACTTGTTGGTGTGTGTAGCTCCCAGTGTTCTGACAGCGCGACGTTTTGGGGAAGCATGTGATTCAACAGCTACCAGTGGGCTTCGTGCGGCGGAGATTTTGTGGCTGTTAGCGGAGTTGATAACAGAGGGTCGTTAAGAGAAGCCTGCATGCAGTAGGCAAATGAGTAATGTTTGCCGGCGGGGGACGTGCGGCGATTAACCTGTGCGGTAGTGTAAAGGAGTTAAAAAGAAGGAAGTGTGCGGATGCGGAAAGAATGGAATAATTGTGGTAGGCTGCCGGCTGAGTAGTTTGGTGAATGTTTGGTGTGGGTCCGGCGCTGCCGATTGGATGGTGGTGCTGCAGTGTGAGTCAGATAAAAAAAAAAAAAAAACCAGGAGTAGGATCCAATGGGACTAACTGGCATGTATAGAGGCGTGTAATGCAAAAGGGCTGTTTTTGATAGCGTCTCTCGCTTATGGCCATACCACCCTGAACACGCCCGATCTCATCCGATCTCGGAAGCCAAGCAGGGTAGGGTCTGGTTAGTACTTGGATGGGAGACCTCCTGGGAATACCAGGTGCTGTAAGCTTTTCTCACTTTTACTTTATACAGGGGGCGCTCCACTTCACGATTAATTTAAATCTATCACTCCCCTTCCATTTTACTATTTTATATATATATATACATATATATATATATATATATATATATATATATATATTTTTTTTTTCTCTCATTCATAAAGGCAGCATTTACACACCGTTTTACTCTAAATACTTCCTGGTAATTCTAGGTGCTGTAAGCTGTTCGTGCCTTTATTCCACCAGGGCGCGATCTTCTCACAAACTTGAAGACTGTCACTCCCCATTCACGTTTTACAACTTATTGTTAATGATAAAGAGACAGCTTTTTACACACAGTTTTAAACAAAGTACTGATATTATTCCTCTTCAACTGACCGCTTTGTTTTCTATGCAAAAACCACTTCGCCACAGAAGACTCGATATTATTGGCATAGCAAGTTCTGCTCTTCTCCTTTCAAAACTTGCTAAAAGCTGTATTTAAAAGAACAGATTGGCCGGGGTAATTCACACCCTTCAATGCCAGCTTAATGTTTAGGTTAGTGGGAATCACAGAGGAATTAGGGATGGAAACTTCTTTGCTGGTGGTAGAAGCGGTCTGGTGAATTTTTAGAGAGAAGAGGCCGTCGATGTTTGAATGTAAAAAATTGTTCTGGCTGCAGCCTGCAGTATGGACTTGTTGGTGTGTGTAGCTCCCAGTGTTCTGACAGCGCGACGTTTTGGGGAAGCATGTGATTCAGCAGCTACCAGTGGGCTTCGTGCGGCGGAGATTTTGTGGCTGTTAGCGGAGTTGATAACAGAAGGTCATTAAGAGAAGCCTGCATGCGGTAGGCAAAGGAGTAATGTTTGCCGGCGGGGGACGTGCGGCGATTAACCTGTGCGGTAGTGAAAAGGAGTTAAAGAGAAGGAAGTGTGCGGATGCGGAAAGAATGGAATAATTGTGGTAGGCTGCCGGCTGAGTAGTTTGGTGAATGTTTGGTGTGGTTCCGGCACTTCCGATTGGATGGTGGGGCTGCAGTGTGAGTCAGATAAAAAAAAAAAAAAAACAGGAGTAGGATCCAATGGGACTAACTGGCATGTATAGAGGCGTGTAATGCAAAAGGGCTGTTTTTGGTAGTTTTTCGCGCTCACGGCCATACCACCCTGAACACGCCCGATCTCGTCTGATCTCAGAAGCCAAGCAGGATAGAGTCTGGTTAGTACTTGGATGGGAGACCTACTGGGATTACCCTGTGCTGTAAGCTTTTCTCACTTTTACTTTATACAGGGGGCGCTCCACTTCTCGATTAATTTAAATCTATCACTCCCCTTCCATTTTACTATTTTATATATATATATTTTTTTTTTCTCTCATTCATAAAGGCAGCTTTTACACACCGTTTTACTCTAAATACTGCCTGGTAATTATAGCTACTGTAAGCTGTTTGTGCCTTTATTCCACCAGGGCGCGATCTTCTCACAAACTTGAAGACTGTCACTCCCCATTCACGTTTTACAACTTATTGTTAATGATAAAGAGACAGCTTTTTACACACAGTTTTAAACAAAGTACTGATATTATTCCTCTTCAACTGACCGCTTTGTTTTCTATGCAAAAACCACTTCGCCACGGAAGACTCGATATTATTGGCATAGCAAGTTCTGCTCTTCTCCTTTCAAAACTTGCTAAAAGCTGTATTTAAAAGAACAGATTGGCCGGGGTAATTCACACCCTTCAATGCCAGCTTAATGTTTAGGTTAGTGGGAATCACAGAGGAATTAGGGATGGAAACTTCTTTGCTGGTGGTAGAAGCGGTCTGGTGAATTTTTAGAGAGAAGAGGCCGTCGATGTTTGAATGTAGAAAATTGTTCTGGCTGCAGCCTGCAGTATGGACTTGTTGGTGTGTGTAGCTCCCAGTGTTCTGACAGCGTGACGTTTTGGGGAAGCATGTGATTCAGCAGCTACCAGTGGGCTTCGTGCGGCTGAGATTTTGTGGCTGTTAGCGGAGTTGATAATAGAGGGTCGTTAAGAGAAGCCTGCATGCGGTAGGCAAAGGAGTAATGTTTGCTGGCGGGGGACGTGCGGCGATTAACCTGTGCGGTAGTGAAAAGGAGTTAAAGAGAAGGAAGTGTGCGGATGCGGAAAGAATGGAATAATTGTGGTAGGCTGCCGGCTGAGTAGTTTGGTGAATGTTTGGTGTGGTTCCGGCACTTCCGATTGGATGGTGGGGCTGCAGTGTGAGTCAGATAAAAAAAAAAAAAAAAAACAGGAGTAGGATCCAATGGGACTAACTGGCATGTATAGAGGCGTGTAATGCAAAAGGGCTGTTTTTGGTAGTTTTTCGCGCTCATGGCCATACCACCCTGAACACGCCCGATCTCGTCCGATCTCAGAAGCCAAGCAGGATAGAGTCTGGTTAGTACTTGGATGGAAGACCTACTGGGATTACCCTGTGCTGTAAGCTTTTCTCACTTTTACTTTATACAGGGGGCGCTCCACTTCTCGATTAATTTAAATCTATCACTCCCCTTCCATTTTACTATTTTATATATATATATTTTTTTTTTCTCTCATTCATAAAGGCAGCTTTTACACACCGTTTTACTCTAAATACTGCCTGGTAATTATAGCTACTGTAAGCTGTTTGTGCCTTTATTCCACCAGGGCGCGATCTTCTCACAAACTTGAAGACTGTCACTCCCCATTCACGTTTAACAACTTATTGTTAACGATAAAGTGACAGCTTTTTACACACAGTTTTAAACAAAGTACTGATATTATTCCTCTTCAACTGACCGCTTTGTTTTCTATGCAAAAACCACTTCGCCACAGAAGACTCGATATTATTGGCATAGCAAGTTCTGCTCTTCTCCTTTCAAAACTTGCTAAAAGCTGTATTTAAAAGAACAGATTGGCCGGGGTAATTCACACCCTTCAATGCCAGCTTAATGTTTAGGTTAGTGGGAATCACAGAGGAATTAGGGATGGAAACTTCTTTGCTGGTGGTAGAAGCGGTCTGGTGAATTTTTAGAGAGAAGAGGCCGTCGATGTTTGAATGTAGAAAATTGTTCTGGCTGCAGCCTGCAGTATGGACTTGTTGGTGTGTGTAGCTCCCAGTGTTCTGACAGCGTGACGTTTTGGGGAAGCATGTGATTCAGCAGCTACCAGTGGGCTTCGTGCGGCGGAGATTTTGTGGCTGTTAGCGGAGTTGATAATAGAGGGTCGTTAAGAGAAGCCTGCATGCGGTAGGCAAAGGAGTAATGTTTGCTGGCGGGGGACGTGCGGCGATTAACCTGTGCGGTAGTGAAAAGGAGTTAAAGAGAAGGAAGTGTGCGGATGCGGAAAGAATGGAATAATTGTGGTAGGCTGCCGGCTGAGTAGTTTGGTGAATGTTTGGTGTGGGTCCGGCGTTGCCGATTGGATGGTGGGGCTGCAGTGTGAGTCAGATAAAAAAAAAAAAAAAAAACCAGGAGTAGGATCCAATGGGACCAACTGGCATGTATAGAGGCGTGTAATGCAAAAGGGCTGTTTTTGGTCGCATCTCTCGCTTATGGCCATACCACCCTGAACACGCCTGATCTTGTCTGATCTCGGAAGCTAAGCAGGGTAGGGTCTGGTTAGTACTTGGATGGGAGACCTCCTGGGAATACCAGGTGCTGTAAGCTTTTCTCACTTTTACTTTATACAGGGGGCGCTCCACTTCACGATTAATTTAAATCTATCACTCCCCTTCCATTTTACTATTTTATATATATATATATATTTTTCTCTCATTCATAAAGGCAGCTTTTACACACCGTTTTACTCTAAATACTTCCTGGTAATTCTAGGTGCTGTAAGCTGTTCGTGCCTTTATTCCACCAGGGCGCGATCTTCTCACAAACTTGAAGACTGTCACTCCCCATTCACGTTTTACAACTTATTGTTAATGATAAAGAGACAGCTTTTTACACACAGTTTTAAAGAAAGTACTGATATTATTCCTCTTCAACTGACCGCTTTGTTTTCTATGCAAAAACCACTTCGCCACAGAAGACTCGATATTATTGGCATAGCAAGTTCTGCTCTTCTCCTTTCAAAACTTGCTAAAAGCTGTATTTAAAAGAACAGATTGGCCGGGGTAATTCACACCCTTCAATGCCAGCTTAATGTTTAGGTTAGTGGGAATCACAGAGGAATTAGGGATGGAAACTTCTTTGCTGGTGGTAGAAGCGGTCTGGTGAATTTTTAGAGAGAAGAGGCCGTCGATGTTTGAATGTAGAAAATTGTTCTGGCTGCAGCCTGCAGTATGGACTTGTTGGTGTGTGTAGCTCCCAGTGTTCTGACAGCGTGACGTTTTGGGGAAGCATGTGATTCAGCAGCTACCAGTGGGCTTCGTGCGGCTGAGATTTTGTGGCTGTTAGCGGAGTTGATAATAGAGGGTCGTTAAGAGAAGCCTGCATGCGGTAGGCAAAGGAGTAATGTTTGCTGGCGGGGGACGTGCGGCGATTAACCTGTGCGGTAGTGAAAAGGAGTTAAAGAGAAGGAAGTGTGCGGATGCGGAAAGAATGGAATAATTGTGGTAGGCTGCCGGCTGAGTAGTTTGGTGAATGTTTGGTGTGGTTCCGGCACTTCCGATTGGATGGTGGGGCTGCAGTGTGAGTCAGATAAAAAAAAAAAAAAAAAACAGGAGTAGGATCCAATGGGACTAACTGGCATGTATAGAGGCGTGTAATGCAAAAGGGCTGTTTTTGGTAGTTTTTCGCGCTCATGGCCATACCACCCTGAACACGCCCGATCTCGTCCGATCTCAGAAGCCAAGCAGGATAGAGTCTGGTTAGTACTTGGATGGAAGACCTACTGGGATTACCCTGTGCTGTAAGCTTTTCTCACTTTTACTTTATACAGGGGGCGCTCCACTTCTCGATTAATTTAAATCTATCACTCCCCTTCCATTTTACTATTTTATATATATATATTTTTTTTTTCTCTCATTCATAAAGGCAGCTTTTACACACCGTTTTACTCTAAATACTGCCTGGTAATTATAGCTACTGTAAGCTGTTTGTGCCTTTATTCCACCAGGGCGCGATCTTCTCACAAACTTGAAGACTGTCACTCCCCATTCACGTTTAACAACTTATTGTTAACGATAAAGTGACAGCTTTTTACACACAGTTTTAAACAAAGTACTGATATTATTCCTCTTCAACTGACCGCTTTGTTTTCTATGCAAAAACCACTTCGCCACAGAAGACTCGATATTATTGGCATAGCAAGTTCTGCTCTTCTCCTTTCAAAACTTGCTAAAAGCTGTATTTAAAAGAACAGATTGGCCGGGGTAATTCACACCCTTCAATGCCAGCTTAATGTTTAGGTTAGTGGGAATCACAGAGGAATTAGGGATGGAAACTTCTTTGCTGGTGGTAGAAGCGGTCTGGTGAATTTTTAGAGAGAAGAGGCCGTCGATGTTTGAATGTAGAAAATTGTTCTGGCTGCAGCCTGCAGTATGGACTTGTTGGTGTGTGTAGCTCCCAGTGTTCTGACAGCGTGACGTTTTGGGGAAGCATGTGATTCAGCAGCTACCAGTGGGCTTCGTGCGGCGGAGATTTTGTGGCTGTTAGCGGAGTTGATAATAGAGGGTCGTTAAGAGAAGCCTGCATGCGGTAGGCAAAGGAGTAATGTTTGCTGGCGGGGGACGTGCGGCGATTAACCTGTGCGGTAGTGAAAAGGAGTTAAAGAGAAGGAAGTGTGCGGATGCGGAAAGAATGGAATAATTGTGGTAGGCTGCCGGCTGAGTAGTTTGGTGAATGTTTGGTGTGGGTCCGGCGTTGCCGATTGGATGGTGGGGCTGCAGTGTGAGTCAGATAAAAAAAAAAAAAAAAAACCAGGAGTAGGATCCAATGGGACCAACTGGCATGTATAGAGGCGTGTAATGCAAAAGGGCTGTTTTTGGTCGCATCTCTCGCTTATGGCCATACCACCCTGAACACGCCTGATCTTGTCTGATCTCGGAAGCTAAGCAGGGTAGGGTCTGGTTAGTACTTGGATGGGAGACCTCCTGGGAATACCAGGTGCTGTAAGCTTTTCTCACTTTTACTTTATACAGGGGGCGCTCCACTTCACGATTAATTTAAATCTATCACTCCCCTTCCATTTTACTATTTTATATATATATATATATTTTTCTCTCATTCATAAAGGCAGCTTTTACACACCGTTTTACTCTAAATACTTCCTGGTAATTCTAGGTGCTGTAAGCTGTTCGTGCCTTTATTCCACCAGGGCGCGATCTTCTCACAAACTTGAAGACTGTCACTCCCCATTCACGTTTTACAACTTATTGTTAATGATAAAGAGACAGCTTTTTACACACAGTTTTAAAGAAAGTACTGATATTATTCCTCTTCAACTGACCGCTTTGTTTTCTATGCAAAAACCACTTCGCCACAGAAGACTCGATATTATTGGCATAGCAAGTTCTGCTCTTCTCCTTTCAAAACTTGCTAAAAGCTGTATTTAAAAGAACAGATTGGCCGGGGTAATTCACACCCTTCAATGCCAGCTTAATGTTTAGGTTAGTGGGAATCACAGAGCAATTAGGGATGGAAACTTCTTTGCTGGTGGTAGAAGCGGTCTGGTGAATTTTTAGAGAGAAGAGGCCGTCGATGTTTGAATGTAGAAAATTGTTCTGGCTGCAGCCTGCAGTATGGACTTGTTGGTGTGTGTAGCTCCCAGTGTTCTGACAGCGCGACGTTTTGGGGAAGCATGTGATTCAGCAGCTACCAGTGGGCTTCGTGCGGCGGAGATTTTGTGGCTGTTAGCGGAGTTGATAACAGAGGGTCGTTAAGAGAAGCCTGCATGCAGTAGGCAAAGATGTAATGTTTGCCGGCGGGGGACGTGCGGCGATTAACCTGTGCGGTAGTGAAAAGGAGTTAAAGAGAAGGAAGTGTGCGGATGCGCAAAGAATGGAATAATTGTGGTAGGCTGCCGGCTGAGTAGTTTGGTGAATGTTTGGTGTGGGTCCGGCGCTGCCGATTGGATGGTGGTGCTGCAGTGTGAGTCAGATAAAAAAAAAAAAAAAACCAGGAGTATGATCCAATGGGACTAACTGGCATGTATAGACGCGTGTAATGCAAAAGGGCTGTTTTTGGTCACGTCTCTCGCTTATGGCCATACCACCCTGAACACGCCTGATCTCATCCGATCTCGGAAGCCAAGCAGGGTAGGGTCTGGTTAGTACTTGGATGGGAGACCTCCTGGGAATACCAGGTGCTGTAAGCTTTTCTCACTTTTACTTTATACAGGGGGCGCTCCACTTCACGATTAATTTAAATCTATCACTCCCCTTCCATTTTACTATTTTATATATATATATATTTTTCTCTCATTCATAAAGGCAGCTTTTACACACCGTTTTACTCTAAATACTTCCTGGTAATTCTAGGTGCTGTAAGCTGTTCGTGCCTTTATTCCACCAGGGCGCGATCTTCTCACAAACTTGAAGACTGTCACTCCCCATTCACGTTTTACAACTTATTGTTAATGATAAAGAGACAGCTTTTTACACACAGTTTTAAACAAAGTACTGATATTATTCCTCTTCAACTGACCGCTTTGTTTTCTATGCAAAAACCACTTCGCCACAGAAGACTCGATATTATTGGAATAGCAAGTTCTGCTCTTCTCCTTTCAAAACTTGCTAAAAGCTGTATTTAAAAGAACAGATTGGCCGGGGTAATTCACACCCTTCAATGCCAGCTTAATGTTTAGGTTAGTGGGAATCACAGAGGAATTAGGGATGGAAACTTCTTTGCTGGTGGTAGAAGCGGTCTGGTGAATTTTTAGAGAGAAGAGGCCGTCGATGTTTGAATGTAGAAAATTGTTCTGGCTGCAGCCTGCAGTATGGACTTGTTGGTGTGTGTAGCTCCCAGTGTTCTGACAGCGCGATGTTTTGGGGAAGCATGTGATTCAGCAGCTACCAGTGGGCTTCGTGCGGCGGAGATTTTGTGGCTGTTAGCGGAGTTGATAACAGAGGGTCGTTAATAGAAGCCTGCATGCAGTAGGCAAAGGAGTAATGTTTGCCGGCGGGGGACGTGCGGCGATTAACCTGTGCGGTAGTGAAAAGGAGTTAAAAAGAAGGAAGTGTGCGGATGCGGAAAGAATGGAATAATTGTGGTAGGCTGCCGGCTGAGTAGTTTGGTGAATGTTTGGTGTGGGTCCGGCGCTGCCGATTGGATGGTGGGGCTGCAGTGTGAGTCAGATAAAAAAAAAAAAAGAACATTAGTAGTATCCAATGGGACCAACTGGCATGTATAGAGGCGTGTAATGCAAAAGGGCTGTTTTTGGTAGCTTCTCTCGCTTACGGCCATACCACCCTGAACACGCCCGATCTCGTCTGATCTCGGAAGCTAAGCAGGGTTGGGTCTGGTTAGTACTTGGATGGGAGACCACCTGGGAATACCAGGTGCTGTAAGCTTTTCTCACTTTTACTTTATACAGGGGGCGCTCCACTTCACGATTAATTTAAATCTATCACTCCCCTTCCATTTTACTATTTTATATATATATATATATATATATATATATTTTTTCTCTCATTCATAAAGGCAGCTTTTAGAAACCGTTTTACTCTAAATACTTCCTGGTAATTCTAGGTGCTGTAAGCTGTTCGTGCCTTTATTCCACCAGGGCGCGATCTTCTCACAAACTTGAAGACTGTCACTCCCCATTCACGTTTTACAACTTATTGTTAATGATAAAGAGACAGCTTTTTACAAACAGTTTTAAACAAAGTACTGATATTATTCCTCTTCAACTGACCGCTTTGTTTTCTATGCAAAAACCACTTCGCCACAGAAGACTCGATATTATTGGCATAGCAAGTTCTGCTCTTCTCCTTTCAAAACTTGCTAAAAGCTGTATTTAAAAGAACAGATTGGCCGGGGTAATTCACACCCTTCAATGCCAGCTTAATGTTTAGGTTAGTGGGAATCACAGAGGAATTAGGGATGGAAACTTCTTTGCTGGTGGTAGAAGCGGTCTGGTGAATTTTTAGAGAGAAGAGGCCGTCGATGTTTGAATGTAGAAAATTGTTCTGGCTGCAGCCTGCAGTATGGACTTGTTGGTGTGTGTAGCTCCCAGTGTTCTGACAGCGCGACGTTTTGGGGAAGCATGTGATTCAACAGCTACCAGTGGGCTTCGTGCGGCGGAGATTTTGTGGCTGTTAGCGGAGTTGATAACAGAGGGTCGTTAAGAGAAGCCTGCATGCAGTAGGCAAATGAGTAATGTTTGCCGGCGGGGGACGTGCGGCGATTAACCTGTGCGGTAGTGTAAAGGAGTTAAAAAGAAGGAAGTGTGCGGATGCGGAAAGAATGGAATAATTGTGGTAGGCTGCCGGCTGAGTAGTTTGGTGAATGTTTGGTGTGGGTCCGGCGCTGCCGATTGGATGGTGGTGCTGCAGTGTGAGTCAGATAAAAAAAAAAAAAAAACCAGGAGTAGGATCCAATGGGACTAACTGGCATGTATAGAGGCGTGTAATGCAAAAGGGCTGTTTTTGATAGCGTCTCTCGCTTATGGCCATACCACCCTGAACACGCCCGATCTCATCCGATCTCGGAAGCCAAGCAGGGTAGGGTCTGGTTAGTACTTGGATGGGAGACCTCCTGGGAATACCAGGTGCTGTAAGCTTTTCTCACTTTTACTTTATACAGGGGGCGCTCCACTTCACGATTAATTTAAATCTATCACTCCCCTTCCATTTTACTATTTTATATATATATATATATTTTTCTCTCATTCATAAAGGCAGCTTTTACACACCGTTTTACTCTAAATACTTCCTGGTAATTCTAGGTGCTGTAAGCTGTTCGTGCCTTTATTCCACCAGGGCGCGATCTTCTCACAAACTTGAAGACTGTCACTCCCCATTCACGTTTTACAACTTATTGTTAATGATAAAGAGACAGCTTTTTACACACAGTTTTAAACAAAGTACTGATATTATTCCTCTTCAACTGACCGCTTTGTTTTCTATGCAAAAACCACTTCGCCACAGAAGACTCGATATTATTGGCATAGCAAGTTCTGCTCTTCTCCTTTCAAAACTTGCTAAAAGCTGTATTTAAAAGAACAGATTGGCCGGGGTAATTCACACCCTTCAATGCCAGCTTAATGTTTAGGTTAGTGGGAATCACAGAGGAATTAGGGATGGAAACTTCTTTGCTGGTGGTAGAAGCGGTCTGGTGAATTTTTAGAGAGAAGAGGCCGTCGATGTTTGAATGTAGAACATTGTTCTGGCTGCAGCCTGCAGTATGGACTTGTTGGTGTGTGTAGCTCCCAGTGTTCTGACAGCGCGACGTTTTGGGGAAGCATGTGATTCAGCAGCTACCAGTGGGCTTCGTGCGGCGGAGATTTTGTGGCTGTTAGCGGAGTTGATAACAGAGGGTCGTTAAGAGAAGCCTGCATGCAGTAGGCAAAGGAGTAATGTTTGCCGGCGGGGGACGTGCGGCGATTAACCTGTGTGGTAGTGAAAAGGAGTTAAAAAGAAGGAAGTGTGCGGATGCGGAAAGAATGGAATAATTGTGGTAGGCTGCCGGCTGAGTAGTTTGGTGAATGTTTGGTGTGGGTCCGGCGCTGCCGATTGGATGGTGGGGCTGCAGTGTGAGTCAGATAAAAAAAAAAAAATAACCAGGAGTAGGATCCAATGGGACTAACTGGCATGTATAGAGGCGTGTAATGCAAAAGGGCTGTTTTTGGTCGCGTCTTTCGCTTATGGCCATACCACCCTGAACACGCCCGATCTCATCCGATCTCGGAAGCCAAGCAGGGTAGGGTCTGGTTAGTACTTGGATGGGAGACCTCCTGGGAATACCAGGTGCTGTAAGCTTTTCTCACTTTTACTTTATACAGGGGGCGCTCCACTTCACGATTAATTTAAATCTATCACTCCCCTTCCATTTTACTATTTTATATATATATATATATTTTTCTCTCATTCATAAAGGCAGCTTTTACACACCGTTTTACTCTAAATACTTCCTGGTAATTCTAGGTGCTGTAAGCTGTTCGTGCCTTTATTCCACCAGGGCGCGATCTTCTCACAAACTTGAAGACTGTCACTCCCCATTCACGTTTTACAACTTATTGTTAATGATAAAGAGACAGCTTTTTACACACAGTTTTAAACAAAGTACTGATATTATTCCTCTTCAACTGACCGCTTTGTTTTCTATGCAAAAACCACTTCGCCACAGAAGACTCGATATTATTGGCATAGCAAGTTCTGCTCTTCTCCTTTCAAAACTTGCTAAAAGCTGTATTTAAAAGAACAGATTGGCCGGGGTAATTCACACCCTTCAATGCCAGCTTAATGTTTAGGTTAGTGGGAATCACAGAGGAATTAGGGATGGAAACTTCTTTGCTGGTGGTAGAAGCGGTCTGGTGAATTTTTAGAGAGAAGAGGCCGTCGATGTTTGAATGTAGAAAATTGTTCTGGCTGCAGCCTGCAGTATGGACTTGTTGGTGTGTGTAGCTCCCAGTGTTCTGACAGCGCGACGTTTTGGGGAAGCATGTGATTCAGCAGCTACCAGTGGGCTTCGTGCGGCGGAGATTTTGTGGCTGTTAGCGGAGTTGATAACAGAGGGTCGTTAAGAGAAGCCTGCATGCAGTAGGCAAAGGAGTAATGTTTGCCGGCGGGGGACGTGCGGCGATTAACCTGTGCGGTAGTGAAAAGGAGTTAAAAAGAAGGAAGTGTGCGGATGCTGTCACGGGACGTGGTGCGCGAGCGCGGAGGAGAGCGGCGAAGGTGCGGAAGGAGGAAGCAGGCAGGCAGGATACGGGACGAACGGGGTTTAATTGGGAATACGAGGATCTCACGCACACAAACATCCATGAACATCAATGACAGACAAAGCAAACTGGGGAGACCAGGACTTAAATACACGGAACAAGGCAGCAGGAAACAAGACATGACTGGGCAGGATCAGGAAATCACACGTGGGTAATTAGGGGGCGTGGCACACACGAGGAGCGGACGAGCCGGGCATGACAGAACCCCCCCCCCAAAGGCGCGCTACACCGGGCGCGCCAAGGAAGGGGGCGACGGACGGGACGAGGCAGAACAGGACCTGGAAAACAAGAACAGAATTAACGCACGACGGGGAACAGGACCGAAGCACAAAACAAGGCAAGAGACAGAACATAGGACAGGAGCAGACAAAGGGCCGGGAAAGCGGAGAGACAGATCAGAAAGGGAGACACAGAGGGAACAGGCGGGACAAAAGGACCGGGAGTGAACGGAGGGAAGCCAGAGGGAGAAGGAGGAACACAAGGAGCGAAGGGACGAGGGACAAAGGCGGAAGGAGGAGAAAAGACAGGCGGGACAGAGACGGGAAAGAAGGGAGAGAAGGAGGGGGAAGGAAGGGGAGCCCGAGGGAGCCCCAGCGGGCGACGGGCGGCAGCCGGAGGGGCCGCAGGCGGCCGGGAGGCCGGAGCCGGAGGGGATCGAGAAGGGGCAGAGGAGACAGGGCGAGGGACCCGCGGAGGGGCCAGGGAGGGAGCAGGAGGGAGCACCAGGGAAGGGGACGAGGGAGCTGGAAGGGGCCAGGGCGATTGCACGGAGGAGGGGGGAGCCGCAGCAGGCGGCGATGTCCGGGGGAGGGCCGGAGGTAGGGGCCCCGCAGGCGACCGACCAGGACCCGGAGAGGGGAGCGAGGCAGGGCGACGAGGCACCGGAGAGGGACCCGCAGGCGACAGCCGACCCGGAGGGCCAGGACCCGCAGGCGCCAACCGAGCCCCAGCGCAGGCGAGGCAGGGCGAGCCAGGGGGCAGGGCGGGCGGGACCCCAGCCCTGCGTCTGTGTCCCCTCCCTTTACGGGACACAGACATGACCCCAGGTCGGGGTCGAGTTCGCCGGGGCGAGGGAGAAACTGTCACAGGGGGAGAAGGGACAGGAGCGCGGTCAGGAGCTGCAGGTGGCTGCAGTGGGGGCGCCTGGACAGGAACAGGAGCGCGGTCCAGAACAGGAGCGCGGTCAGGAACAGGAGCTGGCTGCAGTGGGGGCGCCTGCCCGGGAGCTGCAGCAGGCGGCTGCAGAGGGGGCGCCTCTGCAGGAACTGGAGCGCGGTCAGGAACAGGAGGTGGCTGCAGTGGGGGCGCCGGCCCGGGAGCGGGGTCCGCCGGCAATGACGGCTGCACGGGAGCGGGGTCCGCCGGCAATGGCGGCTGCACGGGAGCGGGGTCCGCCGGCAATGGCGGCTGCACGGGAGCGGGGTCCGCCGGCAATGGCGGCTGCGCGGGAGCGCAAGCCGCAGGTGGAGGAAGCTGCGCAGATCTACCGGACAGCGGCGATGGCTGCTCCGGCTGCGCAGGTTGCAGAGGCTGGCGCTGCGCTGATAGCGCAGGCAGAACTGGCACGTCCTGGGAGGGGGAGACGGGCGCGGTCCTCTTCGGGACCCGGGGTATCGAGTCCCTTACGGCCCTAATACCTCCCCAATTAGCCAGGTATTCGGGCCGGTGATTATACCGGTACAGGGGCGGTAGTTCATCCGGAGCGAACGGCTCCAGCTCGGGATACGAGAAAGGAATGTCCTCCTCGTCGCTGCTGGAAGCCCCGACTCTCACCATGAAGTGGACTCCCCTATGGAACGGGTCAGGGACGGAGCCCTGGACGAGCCCCTCTCTCTCGTCCTCAGCGAAAGACCAGGAGTCGGCGAGGGAGCATGTGCCCAGTCGGATGGGCTCAGGCAGGGGCTTCCTTCTCCTCTGCTTCCTCCTTTTCTTCTGGTCCGTCATTCTGTCACGGGACGTGGTGCGCGAGCGCGGAGGAGAGCGGCGAAGGTGCGGAAGGAGGAAGCAGGCAGGCAGGATACAGGACGAACGGGGTTTAATTGGGAATACGAGGATCTCACGCACACAAACATCCATGAACATCAATGACAGACAAAGCAAACTGGGGAGACCACGACTTAAATACACGGAACAAGGCAGCAGGAAACAAGACACGACTGGGCAGGATCAGGAAATCACACGTGGGTAATTAGGGGGCGTGGCACACACGAGGAGCGGACGAGCCGGGCATGACAGATGCGGAAAGAATGGAATAATTGTGGTAGGCTGCCGGCTGAGTAGTTTGGTGAATGTTTGGTGTGGGTCCGGCGCTGCCGATTGGATGGTGGTGCTGCAGTGTGAGTCAGATTAAAAGAAAAAAAAACCAGGAGTAGGATCCAATGGGACTAACTGGCATGTATAGACGCGTGTAATGCAAAAGGGCTGTTTTTGGTCGCATCTCTCGCTTATGGCCATACCACCCTGAACACGCCCGATCTCATCCGATCTCGGAAGCCAAGCAGGGTAGGGTCTGGTTAGTACTTGGATGGGAGACCTCCTGGGAATACCAGGTGCTGTAAGCTTTTCTCACTTTTACTTTATACAGGGGGCGCTCCACTTCACGATTAATTTAAATCTATCACTCCCCTTCCATTTTACTATTTTATATATATATATATATTTCTCTCATTCATAAAGGCAGCTTTTACACACCGTTTTACTATAAATACTTCCTGGTAATTCTAGGTGCTGTAAGCTGTTCGTGCCTTTATTCCACCAGGGCGCGATCTTCTCACAAACTTGAAGACTGTCACTCCCCATTCACGTTTTACAACTTATTGTTAATGATAAAGAGACAGCTTTTTACACACAGTTTTAAACAAAGTACTGATATTATTCCTCTTCAACTGACCGCTTTGTTTTCTATGCAAAAACCACTTCGCCACAGAAGACTCGATATTATTGGCATAGCAAGTTCTGCTCTTCTCCTTTCAAAACTTGCTAAAAGCTGTATTTAAAAGAACAGATTGGCCGGGGTAATTCACACCCTTCAATGCCAGCTTAATGTTTAGGTTAGTGGGAATCACAGAGGAATTAGGGATGGAAACTTCTTTGCTGGTGGTAGAAGCGGTCTGGTGAATTTTTAGAGAGAAGAGGCCGTCGATGTTTGAATGTAGAAAATTGTTCTGGCTGCAGCCTGCAGTATGGACTTGTTGGTGTGTGTAGCTCCCAGTGTTCTGACAGCGCGACGTTTTGGGGAAGCATGTGATTCAGCAGCTACCAGTGGGCTTCGTGCGGCGGAGATTTTGTGGCTGTTAGCGGAGTTGATAACAGAGGGTCGTTAAGAGAAGCCTGCATGCAGTAGGCAAAGGAGTAATGTTTGCCGGCGGGGGACGTGCGGCGATTAACCTGTGCGGTAGTGAAAAGGAGTTAAAAAGAAGGAAGTGTGCAGATGCGGAAAGAATGGAATAATTGTGGTAGGCTGCCGGCTGAGTAGTTTGGTGAATGTTTGGTGTGGATCCGGCGCTGCCGATTGGATGGTGGTGCTGCAGTGTGAGTCAGATAAAAAAAAAAATAAAACCAGGAGTAGGATCCAATGGGACTAACTGGCATGTATAGACGCGTGTAATGCAAAAGGGCTGTTTTTGGTAGCATCTCTCGCTTACGGCGATACCACCCTGAACACGCCCGATCTTGTCTGATCTCGGAAGCCAAGCAGGGTAGGGTCTGGTTAGTACTTGGATGGGAGACCTCCTGGGAATACCAGGTGCTGTAAGCCTTTCTCACTTTTACTTTATACAGGGGGCGCTCCACTTCACGATTAATTTAAATCTATCACTCCCCTTCCATTTTACTATTTTATATATATATATATATTTTTTTTTTTTTTCTCTCATTCATAAAGGCAGCTTTTAGAAACCGTTTTACTCTAAATACTTCCTGGTAATTCTAGGTGCTGTAAGCTGTTCGTGCCTTTATTCCACCAGGGCGCGATCTTCTCACAAACTTGAAGACTGTCACTCCCCATTCACGTTTTACAACTTATTGTTAATGATAAAGAGACAGCTTTTTACAAACAGTTTTAAACAAAGTACTGATATTATTCCTCTTCAACTGACCGCTTTGTTTTCTATGCAAAAACCACTTCGCCACAGAAGACTCGATATTATTGGCATAGCAAGTTCTGCTCTTCTCCTTTCAAAACTTGCTAAAAGCTGTATTTAAAAGAACAGATTGGCCGGGGTAATTCACACCCTTCAATGCCAGCTTAATGTTTAGGTTAGTGGGAATCACAGAGGAATTAGGGATGGAAACTTCTTTGCTGGTGGTAGAAGCGGTCTGGTGAATTTTTAGAGAGAAGAGGCCGTCGATGTTTGAATGTAGAAAATTGTTCTGGCTGCAGCCTGCAGTATGGACTTGTTGGTGTGTGTAGCTCCCAGTGTTCTGACAGCGCGATGTTTTGGGGAAGCATGTGATTCAGCAGCTACCAGTGGGCTTCGTGCGGCGGAGATTTTGTGGCTGTTAGCGGAGTTCATAACAGAGGGTCGTTAATAGAAGCCTGCATGCAGTAGGCAAAGGAGTAATGTTTGCCGGCGGGGGACGTGCAGCGATTAACCTGTGCAGTAGTGAAAAGGAGTTAAAAAGAAGGAAGTGTGCGGATGCGGAAAGAATGGAATAATTGTTGTAGGCTGCCGGCTGAGTAGTTTGGTGAATGTTTGGTGTGGGTCCGGCGCTGCCGATTGGATGGTGGGGCTGCAGTGTGAGTCAGATAAAAAAAAAAAAATAACCAGGAGTAGGATCCAATGGGACTAACTGGCATGTATAGAGGCGTGTAATGCAAAAGGGCTGTTTTTGGTCGCGTCTTTCGCTTATGGCCATACCACCCTGAACACGCCCGATCTCATCCGATCTCGGAAGCCAAGCAGGGTAGGGTCTGGTTAGTACTTGGATGGGAGACCTCCTGGGAATACCAGGTGCTGTAAGCTTTTCTCACTTTTACTTTATACAGGGGGCGCTCCACTTCACGATTAATTTAAATCTATCACTCCCCTTCCATTTTACTATTTTATATATATATATATATTTTTCTCTCATTCATAAAGGCAGCTTTTACACACCGTTTTACTCTAAATACTTCCTGGTAATTCTAGGTGCTGTAAGCTGTTCGTGCCTTTATTCCACCAGGGCGCGATCTTCTCACAAACTTGAAGACTGTCACTCCCCATTCACGTTTTACAACTTATTGTTAATGATAAAGAGACAGCTTTTTACACACAGTTTTAAACAAAGTACTGATATTATTCCTCTTCAACTGACCGCTTTGTTTTCTATGCAAAAACCACTTCGCCACAGAAGACTCGATATTATTGGCATAGCAAGTTCTGCTCTTCTCCTTTCAAAACTTGCTAAAAGCTGTATTTAAAAGAACAGATTGGCCGGGGTAATTCACACCCTTCAATGCCAGCTTAATGTTTAGGTTAGTGGGAATCACAGAGGAATTAGGGATGGAAACTTCTTTGCTGGTGGTAGAAGCGGTCTGGTGAATTTTTAGAGAGAAGAGGCCGTCGATGTTTGAATGTAGAAAATTGTTCTGGCTGCAGCCTGCAGTATGGACTTGTTGGTGTGTGTAGCTCCCAGTGTTCTGACAGCGCGACGTTTTGGGGAAGCATGTGATTCAGCAGCTACCAGTGGGCTTCGTGCGGCGGAGATTTTGTGGCTGTTAGCGGAGTTGATAACAGAGGGTCGTTAAGAGAAGCCTGCATGCAGTAGGCAAAGGAGTAATGTTTGCCGGCGGGGGACGTGCGGCGATTAACCTGTGCGGTAGTGAAAAGGAGTTAAAGAGAAGGAAGTGTGCGGATGCGGAAAGAATGGAATAATTGTGGTAGGCTGCCGGCTGAGTAGTTTGGTGAATGTTTGGTGTGGTTCCGGCACTTCCGATTGGATGGTGGGGCTGCAGTGTGAGTCAGATAAAAAAAAAAAAAAAACAGGAGTAGGATCCAATGGGACTAACTGGCATGTATAGAGGCGTGTAATGCAAAAGGGCTGTTTTTGGTAGTTTTTCGCGCTCACGGCCATACCACCCTGAACACGCCCGATCTCGTCTGATCTCAGAAGCCAAGCAGGATAGAGTCTGGTTAGTACTTGGATGGGAGACCTACTGGGATTACCCTGTGCTGTAAGCTTTTCTCACTTTTACTTTATACAGGGGGCGCTCCACTTCTCGATTAATTTAAATCTATCACTCCCCTTCCATTTTACTATTTTATATATATATATTTTTTTTTTCTCTCATTCATAAAGGCAGCTTTTACACACCGTTTTACTCTAAATACTGCCTGGTAATTATAGCTACTGTAAGCTGTTTGTGCCTTTATTCCACCAGGGCGCGATCTTCTCACAAACTTGAAGACTGTCACTCCCCATTCACGTTTTACAACTTATTGTTAATGATAAAGAGACAGCTTTTTACACACAGTTTTAAACAAAGTACTGATATTATTCCTCTTCAACTGACCGCTTTGTTTTCTATGCAAAAACCACTTCGCCACGGAAGACTCGATATTATTGGCATAGCAAGTTCTGCTCTTCTCCTTTCAAAACTTGCTAAAAGCTGTATTTAAAAGAACAGATTGGCCGGGGTAATTCACACCCTTCAATGCCAGCTTAATGTTTAGGTTAGTGGGAATCACAGAGGAATTAGGGATGGAAACTTCTTTGCTGGTGGTAGAAGCGGTCTGGTGAATTTTTAGAGAGAAGAGGCCGTCGATGTTTGAATGTAGAAAATTGTTCTGGCTGCAGCCTGCAGTATGGACTTGTTGGTGTGTGTAGCTCCCAGTGTTCTGACAGCGTGACGTTTTGGGGAAGCATGTGATTCAGCAGCTACCAGTGGGCTTCGTGCGGCTGAGATTTTGTGGCTGTTAGCGGAGTTGATAATAGAGGGTCGTTAAGAGAAGCCTGCATGCGGTAGGCAAAGGAGTAATGTTTGCTGGCGGGGGACGTGCGGCGATTAACCTGTGCGGTAGTGAAAAGGAGTTAAAGAGAAGGAAGTGTGCGGATGCGGAAAGAATGGAATAATTGTGGTAGGCTGCCGGCTGAGTAGTTTGGTGAATGTTTGGTGTGGTTCCGGCACTTCCGATTGGATGGTGGGGCTGCAGTGTGAGTCAGATAAAAAAAAAAAAAAAAAACAGGAGTAGGATCCAATGGGACTAACTGGCATGTATAGAGGCGTGTAATGCAAAAGGGCTGTTTTTGGTAGTTTTTCGCGCTCATGGCCATACCACCCTGAACACGCCCGATCTCGTCCGATCTCAGAAGCCAAGCAGGATAGAGTCTGGTTAGTACTTGGATGGAAGACCTACTGGGATTACCCTGTGCTGTAAGCTTTTCTCACTTTTACTTTATACAGGGGGCGCTCCACTTCTCGATTAATTTAAATCTATCACTCCCCTTCCATTTTACTATTTTATATATATATATTTTTTTTTTCTCTCATTCATAAAGGCAGCTTTTACACACCGTTTTACTCTAAATACTGCCTGGTAATTATAGCTACTGTAAGCTGTTTGTGCCTTTATTCCACCAGGGCGCGATCTTCTCACAAACTTGAAGACTGTCACTCCCCATTCACGTTTAACAACTTATTGTTAACGATAAAGTGACAGCTTTTTACACACAGTTTTAAACAAAGTACTGATATTATTCCTCTTCAACTGACCGCTTTGTTTTCTATGCAAAAACCACTTCGCCACAGAAGACTCGATATTATTGGCATAGCAAGTTCTGCTCTTCTCCTTTCAAAACTTGCTAAAAGCTGTATTTAAAAGAACAGATTGGCCGGGGTAATTCACACCCTTCAATGCCAGCTTAATGTTTAGGTTAGTGGGAATCACAGAGGAATTAGGGATGGAAACTTCTTTGCTGGTGGTAGAAGCGGTCTGGTGAATTTTTAGAGAGAAGAGGCCGTCGATGTTTGAATGTAGAAAATTGTTCTGGCTGCAGCCTGCAGTATGGACTTGTTGGTGTGTGTAGCTCCCAGTGTTCTGACAGCGTGACGTTTTGGGGAAGCATGTGATTCAGCAGCTACCAGTGGGCTTCGTGCGGCGGAGATTTTGTGGCTGTTAGCGGAGTTGATAATAGAGGGTCGTTAAGAGAAGCCTGCATGCGGTAGGCAAAGGAGTAATGTTTGCTGGCGGGGGACGTGCGGCGATTAACCTGTGCGGTAGTGAAAAGGAGTTAAAGAGAAGGAAGTGTGCGGATGCGGAAAGAATGGAATAATTGTGGTAGGCTGCCGGCTGAGTAGTTTGGTGAATGTTTGGTGTGGGTCCGGCGTTGCCGATTGGATGGTGGGGCTGCAGTGTGAGTCAGATAAAAAAAAAAAAAAAAAACCAGGAGTAGGATCCAATGGGACCAACTGGCATGTATAGAGGCGTGTAATGCAAAAGGGCTGTTTTTGGTCGCATCTCTCGCTTATGGCCATACCACCCTGAACACGCCTGATCTTGTCTGATCTCGGAAGCTAAGCAGGGTAGGGTCTGGTTAGTACTTGGATGGGAGACCTCCTGGGAATACCAGGTGCTGTAAGCTTTTCTCACTTTTACTTTATACAGGGGGCGCTCCACTTCACGATTAATTTAAATCTATCACTCCCCTTCCATTTTACTATTTTATATATATATATATATTTTTCTCTCATTCATAAAGGCAGCTTTTACACACCGTTTTACTCTAAATACTTCCTGGTAATTCTAGGTGCTGTAAGCTGTTCGTGCCTTTATTCCACCAGGGCGCGATCTTCTCACAAACTTGAAGACTGTCACTCCCCATTCACGTTTTACAACTTATTGTTAATGATAAAGAGACAGCTTTTTACACACAGTTTTAAAGAAAGTACTGATATTATTCCTCTTCAACTGACCGCTTTGTTTTCTATGCAAAAACCACTTCGCCACAGAAGACTCGATATTATTGGCATAGCAAGTTCTGCTCTTCTCCTTTCAAAACTTGCTAAAAGCTGTATTTAAAAGAACAGATTGGCCGGGGTAATTCACACCCTTCAATGCCAGCTTAATGTTTAGGTTAGTGGGAATCACAGAGGAATTAGGGATGGAAACTTCTTTGCTGGTGGTAGAAGCGGTCTGGTGAATTTTTAGAGAGAAGAGGCCGTCGATGTTTGAATGTAGAAAATTGTTCTGGCTGCAGCCTGCAGTATGGACTTGTTGGTGTGTGTAGCTCCCAGTGTTCTGACAGCGTGACGTTTTGGGGAAGCATGTGATTCAGCAGCTACCAGTGGGCTTCGTGCGGCTGAGATTTTGTGGCTGTTAGCGGAGTTGATAATAGAGGGTCGTTAAGAGAAGCCTGCATGCGGTAGGCAAAGGAGTAATGTTTGCTGGCGGGGGACGTGCGGCGATTAACCTGTGCGGTAGTGAAAAGGAGTTAAAGAGAAGGAAGTGTGCGGATGCGGAAAGAATGGAATAATTGTGGTAGGCTGCCGGCTGAGTAGTTTGGTGAATGTTTGGTGTGGTTCCGGCACTTCCGATTGGATGGTGGGGCTGCAGTGTGAGTCAGATAAAAAAAAAAAAAAAAAACAGGAGTAGGATCCAATGGGACTAACTGGCATGTATAGAGGCGTGTAATGCAAAAGGGCTGTTTTTGGTAGTTTTTCGCGCTCATGGCCATACCACCCTGAACACGCCCGATCTCGTCCGATCTCAGAAGCCAAGCAGGATAGAGTCTGGTTAGTACTTGGATGGAAGACCTACTGGGATTACCCTGTGCTGTAAGCTTTTCTCACTTTTACTTTATACAGGGGGCGCTCCACTTCTCGATTAATTTAAATCTATCACTCCCCTTCCATTTTACTATTTTATATATATATATTTTTTTTTTCTCTCATTCATAAAGGCAGCTTTTACACACCGTTTTACTCTAAATACTGCCTGGTAATTATAGCTACTGTAAGCTGTTTGTGCCTTTATTCCACCAGGGCGCGATCTTCTCACAAACTTGAAGACTGTCACTCCCCATTCACGTTTAACAACTTATTGTTAACGATAAAGTGACAGCTTTTTACACACAGTTTTAAACAAAGTACTGATATTATTCCTCTTCAACTGACCGCTTTGTTTTCTATGCAAAAACCACTTCGCCACAGAAGACTCGATATTATTGGCATAGCAAGTTCTGCTCTTCTCCTTTCAAAACTTGCTAAAAGCTGTATTTAAAAGAACAGATTGGCCGGGGTAATTCACACCCTTCAATGCCAGCTTAATGTTTAGGTTAGTGGGAATCACAGAGGAATTAGGGATGGAAACTTCTTTGCTGGTGGTAGAAGCGGTCTGGTGAATTTTTAGAGAGAAGAGGCCGTCGATGTTTGAATGTAGAAAATTGTTCTGGCTGCAGCCTGCAGTATGGACTTGTTGGTGTGTGTAGCTCCCAGTGTTCTGACAGCGTGACGTTTTGGGGAAGCATGTGATTCAGCAGCTACCAGTGGGCTTCGTGCGGCGGAGATTTTGTGGCTGTTAGCGGAGTTGATAATAGAGGGTCGTTAAGAGAAGCCTGCATGCGGTAGGCAAAGGAGTAATGTTTGCTGGCGGGGGACGTGCGGCGATTAACCTGTGCGGTAGTGAAAAGGAGTTAAAGAGAAGGAAGTGTGCGGATGCGGAAAGAATGGAATAATTGTGGTAGGCTGCCGGCTGAGTAGTTTGGTGAATGTTTGGTGTGGGTCCGGCGTTGCCGATTGGATGGTGGGGCTGCAGTGTGAGTCAGATAAAAAAAAAAAAAAAAAACCAGGAGTAGGATCCAATGGGACCAACTGGCATGTATAGAGGCGTGTAATGCAAAAGGGCTGTTTTTGGTCGCATCTCTCGCTTATGGCCATACCACCCTGAACACGCCTGATCTTGTCTGATCTCGGAAGCTAAGCAGGGTAGGGTCTGGTTAGTACTTGGATGGGAGACCTCCTGGGAATACCAGGTGCTGTAAGCTTTTCTCACTTTTACTTTATACAGGGGGCGCTCCACTTCACGATTAATTTAAATCTATCACTCCCCTTCCATTTTACTATTTTATATATATATATATATTTTTCTCTCATTCATAAAGGCAGCTTTTACACACCGTTTTACTCTAAATACTTCCTGGTAATTCTAGGTGCTGTAAGCTGTTCGTGCCTTTATTCCACCAGGGCGCGATCTTCTCACAAACTTGAAGACTGTCACTCCCCATTCACGTTTTACAACTTATTGTTAATGATAAAGAGACAGCTTTTTACACACAGTTTTAAAGAAAGTACTGATATTATTCCTCTTCAACTGACCGCTTTGTTTTCTATGCAAAAACCACTTCGCCACAGAAGACTCGATATTATTGGCATAGCAAGTTCTGCTCTTCTCCTTTCAAAACTTGCTAAAAGCTGTATTTAAAAGAACAGATTGGCCGGGGTAATTCACACCCTTCAATGCCAGCTTAATGTTTAGGTTAGTGGGAATCACAGAGCAATTAGGGATGGAAACTTCTTTGCTGGTGGTAGAAGCGGTCTGGTGAATTTTTAGAGAGAAGAGGCCGTCGATGTTTGAATGTAGAAAATTGTTCTGGCTGCAGCCTGCAGTATGGACTTGTTGGTGTGTGTAGCTCCCAGTGTTCTGACAGCGCGACGTTTTGGGGAAGCATGTGATTCAGCAGCTACCAGTGGGCTTCGTGCGGCGGAGATTTTGTGGCTGTTAGCGGAGTTGATAACAGAGGGTCGTTAAGAGAAGCCTGCATGCAGTAGGCAAAGATGTAATGTTTGCCGGCGGGGGACGTGCGGCGATTAACCTGTGCGGTAGTGAAAAGGAGTTAAAGAGAAGGAAGTGTGCGGATGCGCAAAGAATGGAATAATTGTGGTAGGCTGCCGGCTGAGTAGTTTGGTGAATGTTTGGTGTGGGTCCGGCGCTGCCGATTGGATGGTGGTGCTGCAGTGTGAGTCAGATAAAAAAAAAAAAAAAACCAGGAGTATGATCCAATGGGACTAACTGGCATGTATAGACGCGTGTAATGCAAAAGGGCTGTTTTTGGTCACGTCTCTCGCTTATGGCCATACCACCCTGAACACGCCTGATCTCATCCGATCTCGGAAGCCAAGCAGGGTAGGGTCTGGTTAGTACTTGGATGGGAGACCTCCTGGGAATACCAGGTGCTGTAAGCTTTTCTCACTTTTACTTTATACAGGGGGCGCTCCACTTCACGATTAATTTAAATCTATCACTCCCCTTCCATTTTACTATTTTATATATATATATATTTTTCTCTCATTCATAAAGGCAGCTTTTACACACCGTTTTACTCTAAATACTTCCTGGTAATTCTAGGTGCTGTAAGCTGTTCGTGCCTTTATTCCACCAGGGCGCGATCTTCTCACAAACTTGAAGACTGTCACTCCCCATTCACGTTTTACAACTTATTGTTAATGATAAAGAGACAGCTTTTTACACACAGTTTTAAACAAAGTACTGATATTATTCCTCTTCAACTGACCGCTTTGTTTTCTATGCAAAAACCACTTCGCCACAGAAGACTCGATATTATTGGAATAGCAAGTTCTGCTCTTCTCCTTTCAAAACTTGCTAAAAGCTGTATTTAAAAGAACAGATTGGCCGGGGTAATTCACACCCTTCAATGCCAGCTTAATGTTTAGGTTAGTGGGAATCACAGAGGAATTAGGGATGGAAACTTCTTTGCTGGTGGTAGAAGCGGTCTGGTGAATTTTTAGAGAGAAGAGGCCGTCGATGTTTGAATGTAGAAAATTGTTCTGGCTGCAGCCTGCAGTATGGACTTGTTGGTGTGTGTAGCTCCCAGTGTTCTGACAGCGCGATGTTTTGGGGAAGCATGTGATTCAGCAGCTACCAGTGGGCTTCGTGCGGCGGAGATTTTGTGGCTGTTAGCGGAGTTGATAACAGAGGGTCGTTAATAGAAGCCTGCATGCAGTAGGCAAAGGAGTAATGTTTGCCGGCGGGGGACGTGCGGCGATTAACCTGTGCGGTAGTGAAAAGGAGTTAAAAAGAAGGAAGTGTGCGGATGCGGAAAGAATGGAATAATTGTGGTAGGCTGCCGGCTGAGTAGTTTGGTGAATGTTTGGTGTGGGTCCGGCGCTGCCGATTGGATGGTGGGGCTGCAGTGTGAGTCAGATAAAAAAAAAAAAAGAACATTAGTAGTATCCAATGGGACCAACTGGCATGTATAGAGGCGTGTAATGCAAAAGGGCTGTTTTTGGTAGCTTCTCTCGCTTACGGCCATACCACCCTGAACACGCCCGATCTCGTCTGATCTCGGAAGCTAAGCAGGGTTGGGTCTGGTTAGTACTTGGATGGGAGACCACCTGGGAATACCAGGTGCTGTAAGCTTTTCTCACTTTTACTTTATACAGGGGGCGCTCCACTTCACGATTAATTTAAATCTATCACTCCCCTTCCATTTTACTATTTTATATATATATATATATATATATATATATTTTTTCTCTCATTCATAAAGGCAGCTTTTAGAAACCGTTTTACTCTAAATACTTCCTGGTAATTCTAGGTGCTGTAAGCTGTTCGTGCCTTTATTCCACCAGGGCGCGATCTTCTCACAAACTTGAAGACTGTCACTCCCCATTCACGTTTTACAACTTATTGTTAATGATAAAGAGACAGCTTTTTACAAACAGTTTTAAACAAAGTACTGATATTATTCCTCTTCAACTGACCGCTTTGTTTTCTATGCAAAAACCACTTCGCCACAGAAGACTCGATATTATTGGCATAGCAAGTTCTGCTCTTCTCCTTTCAAAACTTGCTAAAAGCTGTATTTAAAAGAACAGATTGGCCGGGGTAATTCACACCCTTCAATGCCAGCTTAATGTTTAGGTTAGTGGGAATCACAGAGGAATTAGGGATGGAAACTTCTTTGCTGGTGGTAGAAGCGGTCTGGTGAATTTTTAGAGAGAAGAGGCCGTCGATGTTTGAATGTAGAAAATTGTTCTGGCTGCAGCCTGCAGTATGGACTTGTTGGTGTGTGTAGCTCCCAGTGTTCTGACAGCGCGACGTTTTGGGGAAGCATGTGATTCAACAGCTACCAGTGGGCTTCGTGCGGCGGAGATTTTGTGGCTGTTAGCGGAGTTGATAACAGAGGGTCGTTAAGAGAAGCCTGCATGCAGTAGGCAAATGAGTAATGTTTGCCGGCGGGGGACGTGCGGCGATTAACCTGTGCGGTAGTGTAAAGGAGTTAAAAAGAAGGAAGTGTGCGGATGCGGAAAGAATGGAATAATTGTGGTAGGCTGCCGGCTGAGTAGTTTGGTGAATGTTTGGTGTGGGTCCGGCGCTGCCGATTGGATGGTGGTGCTGCAGTGTGAGTCAGATAAAAAAAAAAAAAAAACCAGGAGTAGGATCCAATGGGACTAACTGGCATGTATAGAGGCGTGTAATGCAAAAGGGCTGTTTTTGATAGCGTCTCTCGCTTATGGCCATACCACCCTGAACACGCCCGATCTCATCCGATCTCGGAAGCCAAGCAGGGTAGGGTCTGGTTAGTACTTGGATGGGAGACCTCCTGGGAATACCAGGTGCTGTAAGCTTTTCTCACTTTTACTTTATACAGGGGGCGCTCCACTTCACGATTAATTTAAATCTATCACTCCCCTTCCATTTTACTATTTTATATATATATATATATTTTTCTCTCATTCATAAAGGCAGCTTTTACACACCGTTTTACTCTAAATACTTCCTGGTAATTCTAGGTGCTGTAAGCTGTTCGTGCCTTTATTCCACCAGGGCGCGATCTTCTCACAAACTTGAAGACTGTCACTCCCCATTCACGTTTTACAACTTATTGTTAATGATAAAGAGACAGCTTTTTACACACAGTTTTAAACAAAGTACTGATATTATTCCTCTTCAACTGACCGCTTTGTTTTCTATGCAAAAACCACTTCGCCACAGAAGACTCGATATTATTGGCATAGCAAGTTCTGCTCTTCTCCTTTCAAAACTTGCTAAAAGCTGTATTTAAAAGAACAGATTGGCCGGGGTAATTCACACCCTTCAATGCCAGCTTAATGTTTAGGTTAGTGGGAATCACAGAGGAATTAGGGATGGAAACTTCTTTGCTGGTGGTAGAAGCGGTCTGGTGAATTTTTAGAGAGAAGAGGCCGTCGATGTTTGAATGTAGAACATTGTTCTGGCTGCAGCCTGCAGTATGGACTTGTTGGTGTGTGTAGCTCCCAGTGTTCTGACAGCGCGACGTTTTGGGGAAGCATGTGATTCAGCAGCTACCAGTGGGCTTCGTGCGGCGGAGATTTTGTGGCTGTTAGCGGAGTTGATAACAGAGGGTCGTTAAGAGAAGCCTGCATGCAGTAGGCAAAGGAGTAATGTTTGCCGGCGGGGGACGTGCGGCGATTAACCTGTGTGGTAGTGAAAAGGAGTTAAAAAGAAGGAAGTGTGCGGATGCGGAAAGAATGGAATAATTGTGGTAGGCTGCCGGCTGAGTAGTTTGGTGAATGTTTGGTGTGGGTCCGGCGCTGCCGATTGGATGGTGGGGCTGCAGTGTGAGTCAGATAAAAAAAAAAAAATAACCAGGAGTAGGATCCAATGGGACTAACTGGCATGTATAGAGGCGTGTAATGCAAAAGGGCTGTTTTTGGTCGCGTCTTTCGCTTATGGCCATACCACCCTGAACACGCCCGATCTCATCCGATCTCGGAAGCCAAGCAGGGTAGGGTCTGGTTAGTACTTGGATGGGAGACCTCCTGGGAATACCAGGTGCTGTAAGCTTTTCTCACTTTTACTTTATACAGGGGGCGCTCCACTTCACGATTAATTTAAATCTATCACTCCCCTTCCATTTTACTATTTTATATATATATATATATTTTTCTCTCATTCATAAAGGCAGCTTTTACACACCGTTTTACTCTAAATACTTCCTGGTAATTCTAGGTGCTGTAAGCTGTTCGTGCCTTTATTCCACCAGGGCGCGATCTTCTCACAAACTTGAAGACTGTCACTCCCCATTCACGTTTTACAACTTATTGTTAATGATAAAGAGACAGCTTTTTACACACAGTTTTAAACAAAGTACTGATATTATTCCTCTTCAACTGACCGCTTTGTTTTCTATGCAAAAACCACTTCGCCACAGAAGACTCGATATTATTGGCATAGCAAGTTCTGCTCTTCTCCTTTCAAAACTTGCTAAAAGCTGTATTTAAAAGAACAGATTGGCCGGGGTAATTCACACCCTTCAATGCCAGCTTAATGTTTAGGTTAGTGGGAATCACAGAGGAATTAGGGATGGAAACTTCTTTGCTGGTGGTAGAAGCGGTCTGGTGAATTTTTAGAGAGAAGAGGCCGTCGATGTTTGAATGTAGAAAATTGTTCTGGCTGCAGCCTGCAGTATGGACTTGTTGGTGTGTGTAGCTCCCAGTGTTCTGACAGCGCGACGTTTTGGGGAAGCATGTGATTCAGCAGCTACCAGTGGGCTTCGTGCGGCGGAGATTTTGTGGCTGTTAGCGGAGTTGATAACAGAGGGTCGTTAAGAGAAGCCTGCATGCAGTAGGCAAAGGAGTAATGTTTGCCGGCGGGGGACGTGCGGCGATTAACCTGTGCGGTAGTGAAAAGGAGTTAAAAAGAAGGAAGTGTGCGGATGCTGTCACGGGACGTGGTGCGCGAGCGCGGAGGAGAGCGGCGAAGGTGCGGAAGGAGGAAGCAGGCAGGCAGGATACGGGACGAACGGGGTTTAATTGGGAATACGAGGATCTCACGCACACAAACATCCATGAACATCAATGACAGACAAAGCAAACTGGGGAGACCAGGACTTAAATACACGGAACAAGGCAGCAGGAAACAAGACATGACTGGGCAGGATCAGGAAATCACACGTGGGTAATTAGGGGGCGTGGCACACACGAGGAGCGGACGAGCCGGGCATGACAGAACCCCCCCCCCAAAGGCGCGCTACACCGGGCGCGCCAAGGAAGGGGGCGACGGACGGGACGAGGCAGAACAGGACCTGGAAAACAAGAACAGAATTAACGCACGACGGGGAACAGGACCGAAGCACAAAACAAGGCAAGAGACAGAACATAGGACAGGAGCAGACAAAGGGCCGGGAAAGCGGAGAGACAGATCAGAAAGGGAGACACAGAGGGAACAGGCGGGACAAAAGGACCGGGAGTGAACGGAGGGAAGCCAGAGGGAGAAGGAGGAACACAAGGAGCGAAGGGACGAGGGACAAAGGCGGAAGGAGGAGAAAAGACAGGCGGGACAGAGACGGGAAAGAAGGGAGAGAAGGAGGGGGAAGGAA
Organism: Brienomyrus brachyistius; assembly: GCF_023856365.1. NCBI lineage: Eukaryota > Metazoa > Chordata > Actinopteri > Osteoglossiformes > Mormyridae > Brienomyrus > Brienomyrus brachyistius. Next base: position 39,696,359 of record NC_064534.1, read on the forward strand.
GGGGAGCCCGAGGGAGCCCCAGCGGGCGACGGGCGGCAGCCGGAGGGGCCGCAGGCGGCCGGGAGGCCGGAGCCGGAGGGGATCGAGAAGGGGCAGAGGAGACAGGGCGAGGGACCCGCGGAGGGGCCAGGGAGGGAGCAGGAGGGAGCACCAGGGAAGGGGACGAGGGAGCTGGAAGGGGCCAGGGCGATTGCACGGAGGAGGGGGGAGCCGCAGCAGGCGGCGATGTCCGGGGGAGGGCCGGAGGTAGGGGCCCCGCAGGCGACCGACCAGGACCCGGAGAGGGGAGCGAGGCAGGGCGACGAGGCACCGGAGAGGGACCCGCAGGCGACAGCCGACCCGGAGGGCCAGGACCCGCAGGCGCCAACCGAGCCCCAGCGCAGGCGAGGCAGGGCGAGCCAGGGGGCAGGGCGGGCGGGACCCCAGCCCTGCGTCTGTGTCCCCTCCCTTTACGGGACACAGACATGACCCCAGGTCGGGGTCGAGTTCGCCGGGGCGAGGGAGAAACTGTCACAGGGGGAGAAGGGACAGGAGCGCGGTCAGGAGCTGCAGGTGGCTGCAGTGGGGGCGCCTGGACAGGAACAGGAGCGCGGTCCAGAACAGGAGCGCGGTCAGGAACAGGAGCTGGCTGCAGTGGGGGCGCCTGCCCGGGAGCTGCAGCAGGCGGCTGCAGAGGGGGCGCCTCTGCAGGAACTGGAGCGCGGTCAGGAACAGGAGGTGGCTGCAGTGGGGGCGCCGGCCCGGGAGCGGGGTCCGCCGGCAATGACGGCTGCACGGGAGCGGGGTCCGCCGGCAATGGCGGCTGCACGGGAGCGGGGTCCGCCGGCAATGGCGGCTGCACGGGAGCGGGGTCCGCCGGCAATGGCGGCTGCGCGGGAGCGCAAGCCGCAGGTGGAGGAAGCTGCGCAGATCTACCGGACAGCGGCGATGGCTGCTCCGGCTGCGCAGGTTGCAGAGGCTGGCGCTGCGCTGATAGCGCAGGCAGAACTGGCACGTCCTGGGAGGGGGAGACGGGCGCGGTCCTCTTCGGGACCCGGGGTATCGAGTCCCTTACGGCCCTAATACCTCCCCAATTAGCCAGGTATTCGGGCCGGTGATTATACCGGTACAGGGGCGGTAGTTCATCCGGAGCGAACGGCTCCAGCTCGGGATACGAGAAAGGAATGTCCTCCTCGTCGCTGCTGGAAGCCCCGACTCTCACCATGAAGTGGACTCCCCTATGGAACGGGTCAGGGACGGAGCCCTGGACGAGCCCCTCTCTCTCGTCCTCAGCGAAAGACCAGGAGTCGGCGAGGGAGCATGTGCCCAGTCGGATGGGCTCAGGCAGGGGCTTCCTTCTCCTCTGCTTCCTCCTTTTCTTCTGGTCCGTCATTCTGTCACGGGACGTGGTGCGCGAGCGCGGAGGAGAGCGGCGAAGGTGCGGAAGGAGGAAGCAGGCAGGCAGGATACAGGACGAACGGGGTTTAATTGGGAATACGAGGATCTCACGCACACAAACATCCATGAACATCAATGACAGACAAAGCAAACTGGGGAGACCACGACTTAAATACACGGAACAAGGCAGCAGGAAACAAGACACGACTGGGCAGGATCAGGAAATCACACGTGGGTAATTAGGGGGCGTGGCACACACGAGGAGCGGACGAGCCGGGCATGACAGATGCGGAAAGAATGGAATAATTGTGGTAGGCTGCCGGCTGAGTAGTTTGGTGAATGTTTGGTGTGGGTCCGGCGCTGCCGATTGGATGGTGGGGCTGCAGTGTGAGTCAGATAAAAAAAAAAAAAAAAACAGGAGTAGGATCCAATGGGACTAACTGGCATGTATAGACGCGTGTAATGCAAAAGGGCTGTTTTTGGTAGCATCTCTCGCTTACAGCCATACCACCCTGAACACGCCCGATCTCGTCTGATCTCGGAAGCTAAGCAGGGTAGGATCTGGTTAGTACTTGGATGGGAGACCACCTGGGAATACCAGGTGCTGTAAGCTTTTCTCACTTTTACTTTATACAGGGGGCGCTCCACTTCACGATTAATTTAAATCTATCACTCCCCTTCCATTTTACTATTTTATATATATATATTTTTTTTTTCTCTCATTCCTAAAGGCAGCTTTTAGAAACCGTTTTACTCTAAATACTTCCTGGTAATTCTAGGTGCTGTAAGCTGTTCGTGCCTTTATTCCACCAGGGCGCGATCTTCTCACAAACTTGAAGACTGTCACTCCCCATTCACGTTTTACAACTTATTGTTAATGATAAAGAGACAGCTTTTTACACACAGTTTTAAACAAAGTACTGATATTATTCCTCTTCAACTCACCGCTTTGTTTTCTATGCAAAAACCACTTCGCCACAGAAGACTCGATATTATTGGCATAGCAAGTTCTGCTCTTCTCCTTTCAAAACTTGCTAAAAGCTGTATTTAAAAGAACAGATTGGCCGGGGTAATTCACACCCTTCAATGCCAGCTTAATGTTTAGGTTAGTGGGAATCACAGAGGAATTAGGGATGGAAACTTCTTTGCTGGTGGTAGAAGCGGTCTGGTGAATTTTTAGAGAGAAGAGGCCGTCGATGTTTGAATGTAGAAAATTGTTCTGGCTGCAGCCTGCAGTATGGACTTGTTGGTGTGTGTAGCTCCCAGTGTTCTGACAGCGCGACGTTTTGGGGAAGCATGTGATTCAGCAGCTACCAGTGGGCTTCGTGCGGCGGAGATTTTGTGGCTGTTAGCGGAGTTGATAACAGAGGGTCGTTAAGAGAAGCCTGCATGCAGTAGGCAAAGGAGTAATGTTTGCCGGCGGGGGACGTGCGGCGATTAACCTGTGCGGTAGTGAAAAGGAGTTAAAAAGAAGGAAGTGTGCGGATGCGGAAAGAATGGAATAATTGTGGTAGGCTGCCGGCTGAGTAGTTTGGTGAATGTTTGGTGTGGGTCCGGCGCTGCCGATTGGATGGTGGGGCTGCAGTGTGAGTCAGATAAAAAAAAAAAAGAACATTAGTAGTATCCAATGGGACCAACTGGCATGTATAGACGCGTGTAATGCAAAAGGGCTGTTTTTGGTAGCATCTCTCGCTTACAGCCATACCACCCTGAACACGCCCGATCTCGTCTGATCTCGGAAGCTAAGCAGGGTAGGATCTGGTTAGTACTTGGATGGGAGACCACCTGGGAATACCAGGTGCTGTAAGCTTTTCTCACTTTTACTTTATACAGGGGGCGCTCCACTTCACGATTAATTTAAATCTATCACTCCCCTTCCATTTTACTATTTTATATATATTTTTTTTTTCTCTCTTTCATAAAGCCAGCTTTTAGAAACCGTTTTACTCTAAATACTTCCTGGTAATTCTAGGTGCTGTAAGCTGTTCGTGCCTTTATTCCACCAGGGCGCGATCTTCTCACAAACTTGAAGACTGTCACTCCCCATTCACGTTTTACAACTTATTGTTAATGATAAAGAGACAGCTTTTTACACACAGTTTTAAACAAAGTACTGATATTATTCCTCTTCAACTCACCGCTTTGTTTTCTATGCAAAAACCACTTCGCCACAGAAGACTCGATATTATTGGCATAGCAAGTTCTGCTCTTCTCCTTTCAAAACTTGCTAAAAGCTGTATTTAAAAGAACAGATTGGCCGGGGTAATTCACACCCTTCAATGCCAGCTTAATGTTTAGGTTAGTGGGAATCACAGAGGAATTAGGGATGGAAACTTCTTTGCTGGTGGTAGAAGCGGTCTGGTGAATTTTTAGAGAGAAGAGGCCGTCGATGTTTGAATGTAGAAAATTGTTCTGGCTGCAGCCTGCAGTATGGACTTGTTGGTGTGTGTAGCTCCCAGTGTTCTGACAGCGCGACGTTTTGGGGAAGCATGTGATTCAGCAGCTACCAGTGGGCTTCGTGCGGCGGAGATTTTGTGGCTGTTAGCGGAGTTGATAACAGAGGGTCGTTAAGAGAAGCCTGCATGCAGTAGGCAAAGGAGTAATGTTTGCCGGCGGGGGACGTGCGGCGATTAACCTGTGCGGTAGTGAAAAGGAGTTAAAAAGAAGGAAGTGTGCGGATGCGGAAAGAATGGAATAATTGTGGTAGGCTGCCGGCTGAGTAGTTTGGTGAATGTTTGGTGTGGGTCCGGCGCTGCCGATTGGATGGTGGGGCTGCAGTGTGAGTCAGATAAAAAAAAAAAAGAACATTAGTAGTATCCAATGGGACCAACTGGCATGTATAGAGGCGTGTAATGCAAAAGGGCTGTTTTTGGTAGCATCTCTCGCTTACGGCCATACCACCCTGAACACGCCTGATCTCGTCTGATCTTGGAAGCTAAGCAGGGTAGGGTCTGGTTAGTACATGGATGGGAGACCACCTGGGAATACCAGGTGCTGTAAGCTTTTCTCACTTTTACTTTATACAGGGGGCGCTCCACTTCACGATTAATTTAAATCTATCACTCCCCTTCCATTTTACTATTTTATATATATATATTTTTTTTTCTCTCATTCATAAAGGCAGCTTTTAGAAACCGTTTTACTCTAAATACTTCCTGGTAATTCTAGGTGCTGTAAGCTGTTCGTGCCTTTATTCCACCAGGGCGCGATCTTCTCACAAACTTGAAGACTGTCACTCCCCATTCACGTTTTACAACTTATTGTTAATGATAAAGAGACAGCTTTTTACACACAGTTTTAAACAAAGTACTGATATTATTCCTCTTCAACTGACCGCTTTGTTTTCTATGCAAAAACCACTTCGCCACAGAAGACTCGATATTATTGGCATAGCAAGTTCTGCTCTTCTCCTTTCAAAACTTGCTAAAAGCTGTATTTAAAAGAACAGATTGGCCGGGGTAATTCACACCCTTCAATGCCAGCTTAATGTTTAGGTTAGTGGGAATCACAGAGGAATTAGGGATGGAAACTTCTTTGCTGGTGGTAGAAGCGGTCTGGTGAATTTTTAGAGAGAAGAGGCCGTCGATGTTTGAATGTAGAAAATTGTTCTGGCTGCAGCCTGCAGTATGGACTTGTTGGTGTGTGTAGCTCCCAGTGTTCTGACAGCGCGACGTTTTGGGGAAGCATGTGATTCAGCAGCTACCAGTGGGCTTCGTGCGGCGGAGATTTTGTGGCTGTTAGCGGAGTTGATAACAGAGGGTCGTTAAGAGAAGCCTGCATGCAGTAGGCAAAGGAGTAATGTTTGCCGGCGGGGGACGTGCGGCGATTAACCTGTGCGGTAGTGAAAAGGAGTTAAAAAGAAGGAAGTGTGCAGATGCGGAAAGAATGGAATAATTGTGGTAGGCTGCCGGCTGAGTAGTTTGGTGAATGTTTGGTGTGGATCCGGCGCTGCCGATTGGATGGTGGGGCTGCAGTGTGAGTCAGATAAAAAAAAAAATAAATCCAGGAGTAGGATCCAATGGGACTAACTGGCATGTATAGACGCGTGTAATGCAAAAGGGCTGTTTTTGGTAGCATCTCTCGCTTACGGCGATACCACCCTGAACACGCCCGATCTTGTCTGATCTCGGAAGCCAAGCAGGGTAGGGTCTGGTTAGTACTTGGATGGGAGACCTCCTGGGAATACCAGGTGCTGTAAGCCTTTCTCACTTTTACTTTATACAGGGGGCGCTCCACTTCACGATTAATTTAAATCTATCACTCCCCTTCCATTTTACTATTTTATATATATATATTTTTTTTTTCTCTCATTCCTAAAGGCAGCTTTTAGAAACCGTTTTACTCTAAATACTTCCTGGTAATTCTAGGTGCTGTAAGCTGTTCGTGCCTTTATTCCACCAGGGCGCGATCTTCTCACAAACTTGAAGACTGTCACTCCCCATTCACGTTTTACAACTTATTGTTAATGATAAAGAGACAGCTTTTTACACACAGTTTTAAACAAAGTACTGATATTATTCCTCTTCAACTGACCGCTTTGTTTTCTATGCAAAAACCACTTCGCCACAGAAGACTCGATATTATTGGCATGGCAAGTTCTGCTCTTCTCCTTTCAAAACTTGCTAAAAGCTGTATTTAAAAGAACAGATTGGCCGGGGTAATTCACACCCTTCAATGCCAGCTTAATGTTTAGGTTAGTGGGAATCACAGAGGAATTAGGGATGGAAACTTCTTTGCTGGTGGTAGAAGCGGTCTGGTGAATTTTTAGAGAGAAGAGGCCGTCGATGTTTGAATGTAGAAAATTGTTCTGGCTGCAGCCTGCAGTATGGACTTGTTGGTGTGTGTAGCTCCCAGTGTTCTGACAGTGCGACGTTTTGTTGAAGCATGTGATTCAGCAGCTACCAGTGGGCTTTGTGCGGCGGAGATTTTGTGGCTGTTAGCGGAGTTGATAACAGAGGGTCGTTAAGAGAAGCCTACATGCAGTAGGCAAAGGAGTAATGTTTGCCGGCGGGGGACGTGCGGCGATTAACCTGTGCGGTAGTGAAAAGGAGTTAAAAAGAAGGAAGTGTGCGGATGCGGAAAGAATGGAATAATTGTGGTAGGCTGCCGGCTGAGTAGGTTGGTGAATGTTTGGTGTGGGTCCGGCGCTGCCGATTGGATGGTGGGGCTGCAGTGTGAGTCAGATAAAAAAAAAAAAACAGGAGTAGGATCCAATGGGACTAACTGGCATGTATAGACGCGTGTAATGCAAAAGGGCTGTTTTTGGTAGCATCTCTCGCTTATGGCCGTACCACCCTGAACACGCCTGATCTCGTCTGATCTCGGAAGCAAAGCAGGGTAGGGTCTGGTTAGTACTTGGATGGGAGACCACCTGGGAATACCAGGTGCTGTAAGCTTTTCTCACTTTTACTTTATACAGGGGGCGCTCCACTTCACGATTAATTTAAATCTATCACTCCCCTTCCATTTTACTATTTTATATATATATATATATTTTTTTTCTCTTATTCCTAAAGGCAGCTTTTAGAAACCGTTTTACTCTAAATACTTCCTGGTAATTCTAGGTGCTGTAAGCTGTTCGTGCCTTTATTCCACCAGGGCGCGATCTTCTCACAAACTTGAAGACTGTCACTCCCCATTCACGTTTTACAACTTATTGTTAATGATAAAGAGACAGCTTTTTACACACAGTTTTAAACAAAGTACTGATATTATTCCTCTTCAACTGACCGCTTTGTTTTCTATGCAAAAACCACTTCGCCACAGAAGACTCGATATTATTGGCATAGCAAGTTCTGCTCTTCTCCTTTCAAAACTTGCTAAAAGCTGTATTTAAAAGAACAGATTGGCCGGGGTAATTCACACCCTTCAATGCCAGCTTAATGTTTAGGTTAGTGGGAATCACAGAGGAATTAGGGATGGAAACTTCTTTGCTGGTGGTAGAAGCGGTCTGGTGAATTTTTAGAGAGAAGAGGCCGTCGATGTTTGAATGTAGAAAATTGTTCTGGCTGCAGCCTGCAGTATGGACTTGTTGGTGTGTGTAGCTGCCAGTGTTCTGACAGCACGACGTTTTGGGGAAGCATGTGATTCAGCAGCTACCAGTGGGCTTCGTGCGGCGGAGATTTTGTGGCTGTTAGCGGAGTTGATAACAGAGGATCGTTAAGAGAAGCCTACATGCAGTAGGCAAAGGAGTAATGTTTGCCGGCGGGGGACGTGCGGCGATTAACCTGTGCGGTAGTGAAAAGGAGTTAAAAAGAAGGAAGTGTGCGGATGCGGAAAGAATGGAATAATTGTGGTAGGCTGCCGGCTGAGTAGTTTGGTGAATGTTTGGTGTGGGTCCGGCGCTGCCGATTGGATGGTGGGGCTGCAGTGTGAGTCAGATAAAAAAAAAAAAAAAACCAGGAGTAGGATCCAATGGGACTAACTGGCATGTATAGACGCGTGTAATACAAAAGGGCTGTTTTTGGTAGCATCTCTCGCTTACGGCCATACCACCCTGAACACGCCTGATCTCGTCTGATCTCGGAAGCCAAGCAGGGTAGGGTCTGGTTAGTACTTGGGTGGGAGACCTCCTGGGAATACCAGGTGCTGTAAGCCTTTCTCACTTTTACTTTATACAGGGGGCGCTCCACTTCACGATTAATTTAAATCTATCACTCCCCTTCCATTTTACTATTTTATATATATATATATATATTTTTTTTTTTCTCTCATTCATAAAGGCAGCTTTTAGAAACCGTTTTACTCTAAATACTTCCTGGTAATTCTAGGTGCTGTAAGCTGTTCGTGCCTTTATTCCACCAGGGCGCGATCTTCTCACAAACTTGAAGACTGTCACTCCCCATTCACGTTTTACAACTTATTGTTAATGATGAAGAGACAGCTTTTTACACACAGTTTTAAACAAAGTACTGATATTATTCCTCTTCAACTGACCGCTTTGTTTTCTATGCAAAAACCACTTCGCCACAGAAGACTCGATATTATTGGCATAGCAAGTTCTGCTCTTCTCCTTTCAAAACTTGCTAAAAGCTGTATTTAAAAGAACAGATTGGCCGGGGTAATTCACACCCTTCAATGCCAGCTTAATGTTTAGGTTAGTGGGAATCACAGAGGAATTAAGGATGGAAACTTCTTTGCTGGTGGTAGAAGCGGTCTGGTGAATTTTTAGAGAGAAGAGGCCGTCGATGTTTGAATGTAGAAAATTGTTCTGGCTGCAGCCTGCAGTATGGACTTGTTGGTGTGTGTAGCTCCCAGTGTTCTGACAGCACGACGTTTTGGGGAAGCATGTGATTCAGCAGCTACCAGTGGGCTTCGTGCGGCGGAGATTTTGTGGCTGTTAGCGGAGTTGATAACAGAGGGTCGTTAAGAGAAGCCTACATGCAGTAGGCATAGGAGTAATGTTTGCCGGCGGGGGACGTGCGGCGAATAACCTGTGCGGTAGTGAAAAGGAGTTAAAAAGAAGGAAGTGTGCGGATGCGGAAAGAATGGAATAATTGTGGTAGGCTGCCGGCTGAGTAGTTTGGTGAATGTTTGGTGTGGGTCCGGCGCTGCCGATTGGATGGTGGGGCTGCAGTGTGAGTCAGATAAAAAAAAAAAAAAAACCAGGAGTAGGATCCAATGGGACTAACTGGCATGTATAGACGCGTGTAATGCAAAAGGGCTGTTTTTGGTAGCATCTCTCGCTTACGGCCATACCACCCTGAACACGCCCGATCTCGTCTGATCTCGGAAGCCAAGCAGGGTAGGGTCTGGTTAGTACTTGGATGGGAGACCACCTGGGAATAGCAGGTGCTGTAAGCCTTTCTCACTTTTACTTTATACAGGGGGCGCTCAACTTCACGATTAATTTAAATCTATCACTCCCCTTCCATTTTACTATTTTATATATATATATATTTTTTTTCTCTCATTCATAAAGGCAGCTTTTAGAAACCGTTTTACTCTAAATACTTCCTGGTAATTCTAGGTGCTGTAAGCTGTTCGTGCCTTTATTCCACCAGGGCGCGATCTTCTCACAAACTTGAAGACTGTCACTCCCCATTCACGTTTTACAACTTATTGTTAATGATAAAGAGACAGCTTTTTACACACAGTTTTAAACAAAGTACTGATATTATTCCTCTTCAACTGACCGCTTTGTTTTCTATGCAAAAACCACTTCGCCACAGAAGACTCGATATTATTGGCATAGCAAGTTCTGCTCTTCTCCTTTCAAAACTTGCTAAAAGCTGTATTTAAAAGAACAGATTGGCCGGGGTAATTCACACCCTTCAATGCCAGCTTAATGTTTAGGTTAGTGGGAATCACAGAGGAATTAGGGATGGAAACTTCTTTGCTGGTGGTAGAAGCGGTCTGGTGAATTTTTAGAGAGAAGAGGCCGTCGATGTTTGAATGTAGAAAATTGTTCTGGCTGCAGCCTGCAGTATGGACTTGTTGGTGTGTGTAGCTCCCAGTGTTCTGACAGCGCGACGTTTTGGGGAAGCATGTGATTCAGCAGCTACCAGTGGGCTTCGTGCGGAGGAGATTTTGTGGCTGTTAGCGGAGTTGATAACAGAGGGTCGTTAAGAGAAGCCTGAATGCAGTAGGCAAAGGAGTAATGTTTGCCGGCGGGGGACGTGCGGCGATTAACCTGTGCGGTAGTGAAAAGGAGTTAAAAAGAAGGAAGTGTGCGGATGCGGAAAGAATGGAATAATTGTGGTAGGCTGCCGGCTGAGTAGTTTAGTGAATGTTTGGTGTGGGTCCGGCGCTGCCGATTGGATGGTGGGGCTGCAGTGTGAGTCAGATAAAAAAAAAAAAAACCAGGAGTAGGATCGAATGGGACTAACTGGCATGTATAGACGCGTGTAATGCAAAAGGGCTGTTTTTGGTAGCATCTCTCGCTTACGGCCATACCACCCTGAACACGCCCGATCTCGTCTGATCTCGGAAGCCAAGCAGGGTAGGGTCTGGTTAGTACTTGGATGGGAGACCTCCTGGGAATACCAGGTGCTGTAAGCCTTTCTCACTTTTACTTTATACAAGGGGCGCTCCACTTCACGATTAATTTAAATCTATCACTCCCCTTCCATTTTACTATTTTATATATATATATATATTTTTCTCTCATTCATAAAGGCAGCTTTTAGAAACCGTTTTACTCTAAATACTTCCTGGTAATTCTAGGTGCTGTAAGCTGTTCGTGCCTTTATTCCACCAGGGCGCGATCTTCTCACCAACTTGAAGACTGTCACTCCCCATTCACGTTTTACAACTTATTGTTAATGATAAAGAGACAGCTTTTTACACACAGTTTTAAACAAAGTACTGATATTATTCCTCTTCAACTGACCGCTTTGTTTTCTATGCAAAAACCACTTCGCCACAGAAGACTCGATATTATTGGCATAGCAAGTTCTGCTCTTCTCCTTTCAAAACTTGCTAAAAGCTGTATTTAAAAGAACAGATTGGCCGGGGTAATTCACACCCTTCAATGCCAGCTTAATGTTTAGGTTAGTGGGAATCACAGAGGAATTAGGGATGGAAACTTCTTTGCTGGTGGTAGAAGCGGTCTGGTGAATTTTTAGAGAGAAGAGGCCGTCGATGTTTGAATGTAGAAAATTGTTCTGGCTGCAGCCTGCAGTATGGACTTGTTGGTGTGTGTAGCTCCCAGTGTTCTGACAGCGCGACGTTTTGGGGAAGCATGTGATTCAGCAGCTACCAGTGGGCTTCGTGCGGCGGAGATTTTGTGGCTGTTAGCGGAGTTGATAACAGAGGGTCGTTAAGAGAAGCCTACATGCAGTAGGCAAAGGAGTAATGTTTGCCGGCGGGGGACGTGCGGCGATTAACCTGTGCGGTAGTGAAAAGGAGTTAAAAAGAAGGAAGTGTGCGGATGCGGAAAGAATGGAATAATTGTGGTAGGCTGCCGGCTGAGTAGGTTGGTGAATGTTTGGTGTGGGTCCGGCGCTGCCGATTGGATGGTGGGGCTGCAGTGTGAGTCAGATAAAAAAAAAAAAACAGGAGTAGGATCCAATGGGACTAACTGGCATGTATAGACGCGTGTAATGCAAAAGGGCTGTTTTTGGTAGCATCTCTCGCTTATGGCCGTACCACCCTGAACACGCCTGATCTCGTCTGATCTCGGAAGCAAAGCAGGGTAGGGTCTGGTTAGTACTTGGATGGGAGACCACCTGGGAATACCAGGTGCTGTAAGCTTTTCTCACTTTTACTTTATACAGGGGGCGCTCCACTTCACGATTAATTTAAATCTATCACTCCCCTTCCATTTTACTATTTTATATATATATATATTTTTTTTTTCTCTTATTCCTAAAGGCAGCTTTTAGAAACCGTTTTACTCTAAATACTTCCTGGTAATTCTAGGTGCTGTAAGCTGTTCGTGCCTTTATTCCACCAGGGCGCGATCTTCTCACAAACTTGAAGACTGTCACTCCCCATTCACGTTTTACAACTTATTGTTAATGATAAAGAGACAGCTTTTTACACACAGTTTTAAACAAAGTACTGATATTATTCCTCTTCAACTGACCGCTTTGTTTTCTATGCAAAAACCACTTCGCCACAGAAGACTCGATATTATTGGCATAGCAAGTTCTGCTCTTCTCCTTTCAAAACTTGCTAAAAGCTGTATTTAAAAGAACAGATTGGCCGGGGTAATTCACACCCTTCAATGCCAGCTTAATGTTTAGGTTAGTGGGAATCACAGAGGAATTAGGGATGGAAACTTCTTTGCTGGTGGTAGAAGCGGTCTGGTGAATTTTTAGAGAGAAGAGGCCGTCGATGTTTGAATGTAGAAAATTGTTCTGGCTGCAGCCTGCAGTATGGACTTGTTGGTGTGTGTAGCTGCCAGTGTTCTGACAGCACGACGTTTTGGGGAAGCATGTGATTCAGCAGCTACCAGTGGGCTTCGTGCGGCGGAGATTTTGTGGCTGTTAGCGGAGTTGATAACAGAGGATCGTTAAGAGAAGCCTACATGCAGTAGGCAAAGGAGTAATGTTTGCCGGCGGGGGACGTGCGGCGATTAACCTGTGCGGTAGTGAAAAGGAGTTAAAAAGAAGGAAGTGTGCGGATGCGGAAAGAATGGAATAATTGTGGTAGGCTGCCGGCTGAGTAGTTTGGTGAATGTTTGGTGTGGGTCCGGCGCTGCCGATTGGATGGTGGGGCTGCAGTGTGAGTCAGATAAAAAAAAAAAAAAAACCAGGAGTAGGATCCAATGGGACTAACTGGCATGTATAGACGCGTGTAATACAAAAGGGCTGTTTTTGGTAGCATCTCTCGCTTACGGCCATACCACCCTGAACACGCCTGATCTCGTCTGATCTCGGAAGCCAAGCAGGGTAGGGTCTGGTTAGTACTTGGGTGGGAGACCTCCTGGGAATACCAGGTGCTGTAAGCCTTTCTCACTTTTACTTTATACAGGGGGCGCTCCACTTCACGATTAATTTAAATCTATCACTCCCCTTCCATTTTACTATTTTATATATATATATATATATTTTTTTTTTTCTCTCATTCATAAAGGCAGCTTTTAGAAACCGTTTTACTCTAAATACTTCCTGGTAATTCTAGGTGCTGTAAGCTGTTCGTGCCTTTATTCCACCAGGGCGCGATCTTCTCACAAACTTGAAGACTGTCACTCCCCATTCACGTTTTACAACTTATTGTTAATGATAAAGAGACAGCTTTTTACACACAGTTTTAAACAAAGTACTGATATTATTCCTCTTCAACTGACCGCTTTGTTTTCTATGCAAAAACCACTTCGCCACAGAAGACTCGATATTATTGGCATAGCAAGTTCTGCTCTTCTCCTTTCAAAACTTGCTAAAAGCTGTATTTAAAAGAACAGATTGGCCGGGGTAATTCACACCCTTCAATGCCAGCTTAATGTTTAGGTTAGTGGGAATCACAGAGGAATTAAGGATGGAAACTTCTTTGCTGGTGGTAGAAGCGGTCTGGTGAATTTTTAGAGAGAAGAGGCCGTCGATGTTTGAATGTAGAAAATTGTTCTGGCTGCAGCCTGCAGTATGGACTTGTTGGTGTGTGTAGCTCCCAGTGTTCTGACAGCACGACGTTTTGGGGAAGCATGTGATTCAGCAGCTACCAGTGGGCTTCGTGCGGCGGAGATTTTGTGGCTGTTAGCGGAGTTGATAACAGAGGGTCGTTAAGAGAAGCCTACATGCAGTAGGCATAGGAGTAATGTTTGCCGGCGGGGGACGTGCGGCGAATAACCTGTGCGGTAGTGAAAAGGAGTTAAAAAGAAGGAAGTGTGCGGATGCGGAAAGAATGGAATAATTGTGGTAGGCTGCCGGCTGAGTAGTTTGGTGAATGTTTGGTGTGGGTCCGGCGCTGCCGATTGGATGGTGGGGCTGCAGTGTGAGTCAGATAAAAAAAAAAAAAAAACCAGGAGTAGGATCCAATGGGACTAACTGGCATGTATAGACGCGTGTAATGCAAAAGGGCTGTTTTTGGTAGCATCTCTCGCTTACGGCCATACCACCCTGAACACGCCCGATCTCGTCTGATCTCGGAAGCCAAGCAGGGTAGGGTCTGGTTAGTACTTGGATGGGAGACCACCTGGGAATAGCAGGTGCTGTAAGCCTTTCTCACTTTTACTTTATACAGGGGGCGCTCAACTTCACGATTAATTTAAATCTATCACTCCCCTTCCATTTTACTATTTTATATATATATATATTTTTTTTCTCTCATTCATAAAGGCAGCTTTTAGAAACCGTTTTACTCTAAATACTTCCTGGTAATTCTAGGTGCTGTAAGCTGTTCGTGCCTTTATTCCACCAGGGCGCGATCTTCTCACAAACTTGAAGACTGTCACTCCCCATTCACGTTTTACAACTTATTGTTAATGATAAAGAGACAGCTTTTTACACACAGTTTTAAACAAAGTACTGATATTATTCCTCTTCAACTGACCGCTTTGTTTTCTATGCAAAAACCACTTCGCCACAGAAGACTCGATATTATTGGCATAGCAAGTTCTGCTCTTCTCCTTTCAAAACTTGCTAAAAGCTGTATTTAAAAGAACAGATTGGCCGGGGTAATTCACACCCTTCAATGCCAGCTTAATGTTTAGGTTAGTGGGAATCACAGAGGAATTAGGGATGGAAACTTCTTTGCTGGTGGTAGAAGCGGTCTGGTGAATTTTTAGAGAGAAGAGGCCGTCGATGTTTGAATGTAGAAAATTGTTCTGGCTGCAGCCTGCAGTATGGACTTGTTGGTGTGTGTAGCTCCCAGTGTTCTGACAGCGCGACGTTTTGGGGAAGCATGTGATTCAGCAGCTACCAGTGGGCTTCGTGCGGAGGAGATTTTGTAGCTGTTAGCGGAGTTGATAACAGAGGGTCGTTAAGAGAAGCCTGAATGCAGTAGGCAAAGGAGTAATGTTTGCCGGCGGGGGACGTGCGGCGATTAACCTGTGCGGTAGTGAAAAGGAGTTAAAAAGAAGGAAGTGTGCGGATGCGGAAAGAATGGAATAATTGTGGTAGGCTGCCGGCTGAGTAGTTTAGTGAATGTTTGGTGTGGGTCCGGCGCTGCCGATTGGATGGTGGGGCTGCAGTGTGAGTCAGATAAAAAAAAAAAAAACCAGGAGTAGGATCGAATGGGACTAACTGGCATGTATAGACGCGTGTAATGCAAAAGGGCTGTTTTTGGTAGCATCTCTCGCTTACGGCCATACCACCCTGAACACGCCCGATCTCGTCTGATCTCGGAAGCCAAGCAGGGTAGGGTCTGGTTAGTACTTGGATGGGAGACCTCCTGGGAATACCAGGTGCTGTAAGCCTTTCTCACTTTTACTTTATACAAGGGGCGCTCCACTTCACGATTAATTTAAATCTATCACTCCCCTTCCATTTTACTATTTTATATATATATATATATTTTTCTCTCATTCATAAAGGCAGCTTTTAGAAACCGTTTTACTCTAAATACTTCCTGGTAATTCTAGGTGCTGTAAGCTGTTCGTGCCTTTATTCCACCAGGGCGCGATCTTCTCACCAACTTGAAGACTGTCACTCCCCATTCACGTTTTACAACTTATTGTTAATGATAAAGAGACAGCTTTTTACACACAGTTTTAAACAAAGTACTGATATTATTCCTCTTCAACTGACCGCTTTGTTTTCTATGCAAAAACCACTTCGCCACAGAAGACTCGATATTATTGGCATAGCAAGTTCTGCTCTTCTCCTTTCAAAACTTGCTAAAAGCTGTATTTAAAAGAACAGATTGGCCGGGGTAATTCACACCCTTCAATGCCAGCTTAATGTTTAGGTTAGTGGGAATCACAGAGGAATTAGGGATGGAAACTTCTTTGCTGGTGGTAGAAGCGGTCTGGTGAATTTTTAGAGAGAAGAGGCCGTCGATGTTTGAATGTAGAAAATTGTTCTGGCTGCAGCCTGCAGTATGGACTTGTTGGTGTGTGTAGCTCCCAGTGTTCTGACAGCGCGACGTTTTGGGGAAGCATGTGATTCAGCAGCTACCAGTGGGCTTCGTGCGGCGGAGATTTTGTGGCTGTTAGCGGAGTTGATAACAGAGGGTCGTTAAGAGAAGCCTGCATGCGGTAGGCAAAGGAGTAATGTTTGCCGGCGGGGGACGTGCGGCGATTAACCTGTGCGGTAGTGAAAAGGAGTTAAAAAGAAGGAAGTGTGCGGATGCGGGAAGAATGGAATAATTGTGGTAGGCTGCCGGCTGAGTAGTTTGGTGAATGTTTGGTGTGGGTCCGGCGCTGCCGATTGGATGGTGGGGCTGCAGTGTGAGTCAGATAAAAAAAAAAAAAACCAGGAGTAGGATCCAATGGGACTAACTGGCATGTATAGATGCGTGTAATGCAAAAGGGCTGTTTTTGGTAGCGTCTCTCGCTTACGGCCATACCACCCTGAACACGCCCGATCTCATCTGATCTCGGAAACTAAGCAGGGTAGGGTCTGGTTAGTACTTGGATGGGAGACCACCTGGGAATACCAGGTGCTGTAAGCTTTTCTCACTTTTACTTTATACAGGGGGCGCTCCACTTCACGATTAATTTAAATCTATCACTCCCCTTCCATTTTACTATTTTATATATATATATATATTTTTTTCTCTCATTCATAAAGGCAGCTTTTAGAAACCGTTTTACTCTAAATACTTCCTGGTAATTCTAGGTGCTGTAAGCTGTTCGTGCCTTTATTCCACCAGGGCGCGATCTTCTCACAAACTTGAAGACTGTCACTCCATATTCACGTTTTACAACTTATTGTTAATGATAAAGAGACAGCTTTTTACACACAGTTTTAAACAAAGTACTGATATTATTCCTCTTCAACTCACCGCTTTGTTTTCTATGCAAAAACCACTTCGCCACAGAAGACTCGATATTATTGGCATAGCAAGTTCTGCTCTTCTCCTTTCAAAACTTGCTAAAAGCTGTATTTAAAAGAACAGATTGGCCGGGGTAATTCACACCCTTCAATGCCAGCTTAATGTTTAGGTTAGTGGGAATCACAGAGGAATTAGGGATGGAAACTTCTTTGCTGGTGGTAGAAGCGGTCTGGTGAATTTTTAGAGAGAAGAGGCCGTCGATGTTTGAATTTAGAAAATTGTTCTGGCTGCAGCCTGCAGTATGGACTTGTTGGTGTGTGTAGCTCCCAGTGTTCTGACAGCGCGACGTTTTGGGGAAGCATGTGATTCAGCAGCTACCAGTGGGCTTCGTGCGGCGGAGATTTTGTGGCTGTTAGCGGAGTTGATAACAGAGGGTCGTTAAGAGAAGCCTACATGCAGTAGGCAAAGGAGTAATGTTTGCCGGCGGGGGACGTGCGGCGATTAACCTGTGCGGTAGTGAAAAGGAGTTAAAAAAAAGGAAGTGTGCGGATGCGGAAAGAATGGAATAATTGTGGTAGGCTGCTGGCTGAGTAGTTTGGTGAATGTTTGGTGTGGGTCCAGCGCTGCCGATTGGATGGTGGGGCTGCAGTGTGAGTCAGATAAAAAAAAAAAAAAAACAGGAGTAGGATCCAATGGGACTAACTGGCATGTATAGACGCGTGTAATGCAAAAGGGCTGGTTTTGGTAGCATCTCTCGCTTACGGCCGTACCACCCTGAACACGCCCGATCTCATCTGATCTCGGAAGCTAAGCAGGGTAGGGTCTGGTTAGTACTTGGATGGGAGACCACCTGGGAATAACAGGTGCTGTAAGCTTTTCTCACTTTTACTTTATACAGGGGGCGCTCCACTTCACGATTAATTTAAATCTATCACTCCCCTTCCATTTTACTATTTTATATATATATATTTTTTTTTTCTCTCATTCATAAAGGCAGCTTTTAGAAACC
Organism: Brienomyrus brachyistius; assembly: GCF_023856365.1. NCBI lineage: Eukaryota > Metazoa > Chordata > Actinopteri > Osteoglossiformes > Mormyridae > Brienomyrus > Brienomyrus brachyistius. The sequence continues at coordinate 39,714,063 of NC_064534.1, forward strand.
GTTTTACTCTAAATACTTCCTGGTAATTCTAGGTGCTGTAAGCTGTTCGTGCCTTTATTCCACCAGGGCGCGATCTTCTCACCAACTTGAAGACTGTCACTCCCCATTCACGTTTTACAACTTAGTGTTAATGATAAAGAGACAGCTTTTTACACACAGTTTTAAACAAAGTACTGATATTATTCCTCTTCAACTGACCGCTTTGTTTTCTATGCAAAAACCACTTCGCCACAGAAGACTCGATATTATTGGCATAGCAAGTTCTGCTCTTCTCCTTTCAAAACTTGCTAAAAGCTGTATTTAAAAGAACAGATTAGCCGGGGTAATTCACACCCTTCAATGCCAGCTTAATGTTTAGGTTAGTGGGAATCACAGAGGAATTAGGGATGGAAACTTCTTTGCTGGTGGTAGAAGCGGTCTGGTGAATTTTTAGAGAGAAGAGGCCGTCGATGTTTGAATGTAGAAAATTGTTCTGGCTGCAGCCTGCAGTATGGACTTGTTGGTGTGTGTAGCTCCCAGTGTTCTGACAGCGCGACGTTTTGGGGAAGCATGTGATTCAGCAGCTACCAGTGGGCTTCGTGCGGCGGAGATTTTTTGTGGCTGTTAGCGGAGTTGATAACAGAGGGTCGTTAAAAGAAGCCTGCATGCGGTAGGCAAAGGAGTAATGTTTGCCGGCGGGGGACGTGCGGCGATTAACCTGTGCGGTAGTGAAAAGGAGTTAAAGAGAAGGAAGTGTGCGGATGCAGAAAGAATGGAATAATTGTGGTAGGCTGCCGGCTGAGTAGTTTGGTGAATGTTTGGTGTGGGTCCGGCGCTGCCGATTGGATGGTGGGGCTGCAGTGTGAGTCAGATAAAAAAAAAAAAAAACATTAGTAGGATCCAATGGGACCAACTGGCATGTATAGAGGCGTGTAATGCAAAAGGGCTGTTTTTGGTAGCATCTCTCGCTTACGGCCATACCACCCTGAACACGCCCGATCTTGTCTGATCTTGGAAGCTAAGCAAGGTAAGGTCTGGTTAGTACTTGGATGGGAGACCACCTGGGAATACCAAGTGCTGTAAGCTTTTCTCACTTTTACTTTATACAGGGGGCGCTCCACTTCACGATTAATTTAAATCTATCACTCCCCTTCCATTTTACTATTTTATATATATATATATATTTTTTTCTCTCATTCATAAAGGCAGCTTTTACACACCGTTTTACTCTAAATACTGCCTGGTAATTCTAGGTGCTGTAAGGTGTTCGTGCCTTTATTCCACCAGGGCACGATCTTCTCACAAACTTGAAAACTGTCACTCCACATTCACGTTTTACAACTTATTGTTAATAATAAAGAGACAGCCTTTTACACACAGTTTTAAACAAAGTACTGATACAATTCTTCTTCAACTCACCGCTTTGTTTTCTATGCAAAAACCACTTCACCACAGAATATTCGATATTATTGGCATATTATCTGCTCTTCTCCTCCTTTCAAAACTTGCTAAAAGCTGTATTTAAAAGAGCAGGTTGGCCGGGGTAATTCACACCCTTCAATGCCAGATTAATGTTTAGGTTAGTGGGAATCACAGAGGAATTAGGGATGGAAACTTCTTTGCTGGTGGTAGAAGCGGTCTGGTGAATTTTTAGAGAGAAGAGGCCGTCGATGTTTGAATGTAGAAAATTGTTCTGGCTGCAGCCTGCAGTATGGACTTGTTGGTGCGTGTAGCTCCCAGTGTTCTGACAGCGCGACGTTTTGGGGAAGCATGTGATTCAGCAGCTACCAGAGGGCTTCGTGCGGCGGAGATTTTGTGGCTGTTAGCGGAGTTGATAGCAGAGGGTCGTTAAGAGAAGCCTGCATGCGGTAGGCAAAGGAGTAATGTTTGCCGGCGGGGGACGTGCGGCGATTAACCTGTGCGGTAGTGAAAATGACTTAAAGAGAAGGAAGTGTGCGGATGCGGAAAGAATGGAATAATTGTGGTAGGGTGCCGGCTGAGTAGTTTGGTGAATGTTTGGTGTGGGTCCGGCGCTGCCGATTGGATGGTGGTGCTGCAGTGTGAGTCAGATTAAAAAAAAAAAAAACAGGTGTAGGATCCAATGGGACTAACTGGCATGTATAGACGCGTGTAATGCAAAAGAGCTGTTTTTGGTAGTGTCTCTCGCTTACGGCCGTACCACCCTGAACACACCCGATCTCGTCCGATCTCGGAAGTTAAGCAGCGTAAGGTCTGGTTAGTACTTGGAAGGGAGACCACCTGGGAATACCAGGTGCTGTAAGCTTTTCTCACTTTTACTTTATACAGGGGGCGCTCCACTTCACGATTAATTTAAATCTATCACTCCCCTTCCATTTTACTATTTTATATATATATATATTTTTTTTTTCTCTCTTTCATAAAGCCAGCTTTTAGAAACCGTTTTACTCTAAATACTTCCTGGTAATTCTAGGTGCTGTAAGCTGTTCGTGCCTTTATTCCACCAGGGCGCGATCTTCTCACAAACTTGAAGACTGTCACTCCCCATTCACGTTTTACAACTTATTGTTAATGATAAAGAGACAGCTTTTTACACACAGTTTTAAAGAAAGTACTGATATTATTCCTCTTCAACTGACCGCTTTGTTTTCTATGCAAAAACCACTTCGCCACAGAAGACTCGATATTATTGGCATAGCAAGTTCTGCTCTTCTCCTTTCAAAACTTGCTAAAAGCTGTATTTAAAAGAACAGATTAGCCGGGGTAATTCACACCCTTCAATGCCAGCTTAATGTTTAGGTTAGTGGGAATCACAGAGGAATTAGGGATGGAAACTTCTTTGCTGGTGGTAGAAGCGGTCTGGTGAATTTTTAGAGAGAAGAGGCCGTCGATGTTTGAATGTAGAAAATTGTTCTGGCTGCAGCCTGCAGTATGGACTTGTTGGTGTGTGTAGCTCCCAGTGTTCTGACAGCGCGACGTTTTGGGGAAGCATGTGATTCAGCAGCTACCAGTGGGCTTCGTGCGGCGGAGATTTTTTGTGGCTGTTAGCGGAGTTGATAACAGAGGGTCGTTAAAAGAAGCCTGCATGCGGTAGGCAAAGGAGTAATGTTTGCCGGCGGGGGACGTGCGGCGATTAACCTGTGCGGTAGTGAAAAGGAGTTAAAGAGAAGGAAGTGTGCGGATGCAGAAAGAATGGAATAATTGTGGTAGGCTGCCGGCTGAGTAGTTTGGTGAATGTTTGGTGTGGGTCCGGCGCTGCCGATTGGATGGTGGGGCTGCAGTGTGAGTCAGATAAAAAAAAAAAAAAACATTAGTAGGATCCAATGGGACCAACTGGCATGTATAGAGGCGTGTAATGCAAAAGGGCTGTTTTTGGTAGCATCTCTCGCTTACGGCCATACCACCCTGAACACGCCCGATCTTGTCTGATCTTGGAAGCTAAGCAAGGTAAGGTCTGGTTAGTACTTGGATGGGAGACCACCTGGGAATACCAAGTGCTGTAAGCTTTTCTCACTTTTACTTTATACAGGGGGCGCTCCACTTCACGATTAATTTAAATCTATCACTCCCCTTCCATTTTACTATTTTATATATATATATATATTTTTTTCTCTCATTCATAAAGGCAGCTTTTAGAAACCGTTTTACTCTAAATACTTCCTGGTAATTCTAGGTGCTGTAAACTGTTCGTGCCTTTATTCCACCAGCGCGCGATCTTCTCACAAACTTGAAGACTGTCACTCCCCATTCACGTTTTACAACTTATTGTTAATGATAAAGAGACAGCTTTTTACACACAGTTTTAAACAAAGTACTGATATTATTCCTCTTCAACTCACCGCTTTGTTTTCTATGCAAAAACCACTTCGCCACAGAAGACTCGATATTATTGGCATAGCAAGTTCTGCTCTTCTCCTCCCTTCAAAACTTGCTAAAAGCTGTATTTAAAAGAGCAGGTTGGCCGGGGTAATTCACACCCTTCAATGCCAGATTAATGTTTAGGTTAGTGGGAATCACAGAGGTATTAGGGATGGAAACTTCTTTGCTGGTGGTAGAAGCGGTCTGGTGAATTTTTAGAGAGAAGAGGCCGTCGATGTTTGAATGTAGAAAATTGTTCTGGCTGCAGCCTGCAGTATGGACTTGTTGGTGTGTGTAGCTCCCAGTGTTCTGACAGCGCAACGTTTTGGGGAAGCATGTGATTCAGCAGCTACCAGTGGGCTTCGTGCGGCGGAGATTTTGTGGCTGTTAGCGGAGTTGATAACAGAGGGTCGTTAAGAGAAGCCTGCATGCAGTAGGCAAAGGAGTAATGTTTGCTGGCGGTGGACGTGCGGCGATTAACCTGTGCGGTAGTGAAAAGGAGTTAAAGAGAAGGAAGTGTGCGGATGCGGAAAGAATGGAATAATTGTGGTAGGCTGCCGGCTGAGTAGTTTGGTGAATGTTTGGTGTGGGTCCGGCGCTGCCGATTGGATGGTGGGGCTGCAGTGTGAGTCAGATAAAAAAAAAAAAAAAACATTAGTAGGATACAATGGGACCAACTGGCATGTATAGAGGCGTGTAATGCAAAAGGGCTGTTTTTGGTAGCGTCTCTCGCTTATGGCCGTACCACCCTGAACACGCCCGATCTCGTCTGATCTTGGAAGCTAAGCAGGGTTGGGTCTGGTTAGTACTTGGATGGGTGACCACCTGGGAATACCAGGTGCTGTAAGCTTTTCTCACTTTTACTTTATACAGGGGGCGCTCCACTTCACGATTAATTTAAATCTAGCACTCCCCTTCCATTTTACTATTTTAAATATATATTTTTTTTCTCTCTTTCATAAAGCCAGCTTTTAGAAACCGTTTTACTCTAAATACTTCCTGGTAATTCTAGGTGCTGTAAGAGAGAGATGCAATACCGCTTTCGTCAAAATGACAGGTCGGGTCAAAGGTCACGTTCAAAAGTTCAGTGGGCGGAGCTTATGTTGTAGTGGGTTGAGCTTGGTTGTGTAACTGACGCAATAGCATGTGGATTTAATTATTTATTTAAATATTTTTTTTTTGTCTTCTTCCCCGGGGGTTGGTTGTGTAACTGCTGCAATGGTATTTGTATTTAATTATTTATTTATTATTTTAAATGATTGTGGCTTAGGGGGCCTGGGTTGGTTGTGTTAGTGCTGCAATGGTATTTGGATTTAATTATTTATTATTTTAAATGCTTATTTTAAATGTTTATTATTTTAAAATGATATTGAGGAGAGTGCTTATGAGTGTGTATTATTTTAAAAATGATATTGATGAGAGTGCTTATGAGCGTGTGTTATTTGAATAAGTTATTATTATTATTATTTTGTGGGGCGCGGGCGGGAGTGAGCGTGGCTGGGTTACCTGATGGAGCGCGAGCGTACGGTGTGCGGTAGCGTGGTAAGGTCCCCGGGCTTCGGAGAATCAGCAAAGGACTTATTCACATACTGGTGCGGTAGCGCGGAAAGGTCCGCACGGCTTTGGATAATCCTCGGAGAGAGCGATGCGGGAGAGCTGAGAGGCGTGCTGCTGCGCGAGTCTGAGAGAAACTGTGAGAGACTGTGGGATAAAATGGTAAAGTTGGAGCAAAGAATGAGAGGAGGAGGTGCAGGGTCTATCGTCCAATAAAAACGCTCGGCGCTAGTTTTGACCGTGTGTTTTTTCCTCACGCGAGCGTTTGTATCACATCGGCGTATGGCGCCAATTTGTAAAGGTCATAAGTCGAGACATACATCGAGTCTGTCAATTTGTCCGCCAGTAAATTCTGCAGGGCCGTGCCACCTGGCCATCGAGGCGCCCCCCCTACCCGGCCACGCGGGCCATACATCGAGTCTGACACTTTGTCCTCCAGTAAATTCTGTTTAAAGTTTTGTTTTCACATACGTCCCAAATTACAGATAATTTTCTTACACAGGCACGAGTAGCATCATCAAGGCCGTACCACCTGGTCATACATCAAGTCTGACAATTTCCCCGCCAGTAAATTCTGTTTATAGTTTTGTTTGTCATACATGACCGTGCAGATATGGGGTGACAGAGACAATTAAATTGTATTACGTCGAGCGGGGGGCCTTTTCCTCCTTACCAAAGTTTGTACCAGCCAAAGAACCACAAGTTTCATCGAGACCTTACCCGGTAAGTATATTATTTCTTTTATTCCTGTTATAAAAATGCTATTCAATTAAAAAATAACATTCTAATAATAGGTATTCTCTTTTTTTTTTTTTTTTCTATGTACGAGAGAGAGAGAGAGACTACGCCGACCGGTCAAGAGAAAATCTGCGAGAGAATCAACAGGTATGGACGGAGCAACACCCCCAGCGGCTATACCCGAAGCCTTATTAAATGAAATAGCCATTATCAACAATGCTAATAATGAAAATGATGCGGATTACTCTGCTCAACACGACTCGCCACCAGCGGCGTCTGCTGAAACACTGGCCCAGGACCCCTGTTTTCTCCCATCCTTAGAGACATTAACAAGCATGTTAAATGAAAGGGGTTCTGAAGCAGAAGCGGGGCTACCCCCCACCGACGAGGTCGCATGGTCCCCCGCGGATTCTGAATTGTGGGAGGCCTTGTCAGACGTGGAATTTCTTCTCGATGCTGAGGAGATTGAAAATGAATTTGGGCTGGGACAATTTGAAAATGTTCAACAGGAAGGTGGCGGTGCCGTCGGTGACGTGGATCCCCAGCCTGACGGGGTCCTTCATCGCCGCAGATTCAATAACGTACAGATTAGGCGGATTCTAAATATCCCGCGACCTAGAAACGAAGGCAATTTCCGCGAGTACTATGAAAATGTAATCGAGGGGTTTCAAAATATTGTGAATGAGGCGATTCCTTACGCCGTATGGGGAGCCTATATACAGGTCACCCTGCGCGCTGACTTTTTAAACGACGAGCTGTCGGAAATTGTACGGTATGGGGTGGGGGAGCTGACAGACTTCCAGCAGCTGCTGGATCGCCTGGTACAGTCTAATCAAGAGATTTTAAACGATTCCAACCTAGAAGTAATCGTAGACGTAATAAATATCCCACGCGGCGGTGCGAACAAACGTAAACTACAGACCATGTTAGCTTCAGAAATAATTTCTAAAAAAGCCAGACACATGTTTATCATTAATAACAACACCAACGCGTGTTTCGCCATAAACTTGGCGCATCTGCTGCACGAAAACTTTACTGTTGCCGAGGCTGAAAAGCTCGGCCTGGAGTTACAGGAGAAAGCGGGATTCACCCCCGATCACGCAGTCGCTTTGAATGACATTATCAATTTCGAGAAAATCATTGATTGCAAAGCAGTGGTGTATTATCAACAACCTTATTCAAACAATCTCCAAATTTACCAGACACCCACGCCTAGCGACGGTAGACGGGCGGTGTATTTCTTTTTACACAATCAGCATTTTTACGGCATTAAAAGCGTAAAGGGCTTCTTAGGCGTGGGGTACGTTTGCCCGAGCTGTTTCAAAGGGTACGATTCGCCTCACTCTCATCAATGCGAAAGATTTTGTAGCGTCTGTCAGACTAATTGCAGAGAAGGTGAAAGCACACCGGCGATACTATGTGAGCGTTGTAATTTCAGATGTTTAAATGACACCTGCTTTGAGCGCCACCGTACGCCTAGGGTCTGCCCAGTTAGGGGGGAGCTCGCTACCCCCTGTGACAAGTTCAGAAAATGCAAAGCCTGCGGGCTCAGATACTACCTCACTCCCGAGAACCCAAAACCGCACTCGTGTAAAGCGGAAAAATGTAATATCTGCGACGCTAAACTCCACACGGCCGTGTCAGACATATCCACCCCACATCTCTGCTATCTAAATCCACCCGAGAAGCCTAACATAGGGGAACGGGCCGAAAGGGGTGAGGGGCGTAAAAAGGCCACCGAATATGTGTTTTTTGACTTTGAAACATCTCAGAGGTCGGGTACCCATATCCCGGTGTACGTCTGCGCCATCTCCGATCAGAACGAGACAATGACCGCCGAGGGGCCCAACTGCGCGCTACAGTTTCTCAGACATTTCAGGGCGCCCTGTTATAGAGGCGTCTGTTTCATTAGTCACTATGGTAAGGCATTCGATAATTACATCATACTGAACGCGATGGTGAAGGAAGGCGTGGAACCGCGTGTGGTATCGCAGGGGAATAAAATCATTCTCATCCTGGACAGCCTGTTTGAGCAGAGGTACATCGACAGTCACTCCTTTCTAAGCATGCCGTTGAGAAAAATCCCCGATGCGATGGGATGCTCGACTCAGATGCGAAAAGGCTATTTTCCGCATCATTTCACAGACGTGGAAAACTTTAGTTACGTGGGACCCTACCCCCCTCCCGATCAATTTGGGCCCGATCAAATGTCCACCAAAGAACGCGACAAGTTTTATCAATGGTACGACGCTGTAAAGCACCAGACCTTTAATTTTCACAAAGAGATGATCGCTTACTGTAAGAACGACGTGGAGATTCTGAGAGAGGGCTGCTTGCGCTTCCTGCGGGAGTTTAAAATGCTCACGGGTTGCGATCCCTTCTCCGCGGCCACCATCGCTTCGGCCGCGTTGCTAGTTTACAGGACAAATTTCCTGCCCAGAGATACGATCGCGATCCCGGATGTATGGGATTACAGGAGGCAATACAAAAGTTATTCGAGCGTGTCCATCCAGTGGCTGGAATTCATCGGGCGCGCGCGCGGCATCGAAATTCGACACGCGCTGCGCGGGGGTGAAGTGAGTGTGGGGCGCTTTCACTTAGACGGATACGCCGAGATTGAGGGGGAGAAATGGGCTTTCGAGTTTCTAGGCTGTCAGTTTCACGGCTGTCCTACCTGCAACAACGAACACGATATCTGCCCCCTGACCCGCGAGAGCTTCGGTGCCCTGTACGTTAAAACAAGGGAAAAACTCGAGTCGTTGCGCCAAGAGTTTAATATGAACGTGGAATCCATCTGGGAACACGAATGGGCTCACGCTAAAACTCACGACCCACAGGTACAGCGTTTCCTGTCAGACTTTGAGCCCCCTGAGCCCCTAAGGCCGCGAGAAGCGCTTTTTGGGGGTCGGACGTCGGCCATTCGCCTGCGTTACGACGTCACGGGGCAAGAGCGCGTCCGCTACGTGGATTTCACGTCGCTGTACCCGTACACTCTGGCTAAATGTGAATTCCCCGTGGGGCACCCGGAAATCATTCATTCGAATTTTAAGCCTCTGAATGAATACTTTGGCCTGATCAAAGCCACGGTCAACACCCCGCGCGAGCTGTTTTCCCCCGTCCTACCCAGCAGACTGCCAAATGGGAAACTGGTGTTTACACTGTGCAGGACGTGCGCGATCGAGAACAGACAGGAGGGGGCGTGCGGGCATTCCGACGCAGAGCGGGCATTGATAGGCGTGTGGGTAACTGCGGAGCTAAATCTGGCTTTAGACAGGGGGTACTCGCTCGTTAAAATTCACGAAGTGTGGCATTTTCCCCAGACCAGCGGCGACCTGTTTAGAGATTACATTAAAACCTTTCTCAAAGTGAAGCAGCAGGCTTCGGGCTACCCCGACGACGCGACCGATGACGTGGGTCGCAGGGAGTACATAAAAAACTATCTCGAGCGTGAGGGGATCGAATTGGAGCCCGATCAGATAGTGTCTAATGAAGGGAAGCGGCAAGTGTCCAAACTTCTGCTTAACTCTCTGTGGGGTAAACTGGCGCAGAGGAGCAACATGCTCCAGACATGTATAGTGTCTGACCCGGGGGAATTTTTTAATTTTTTCTGCTCGGACCTGTACGAGATTTCCAGCTTCGCGTTTGTCAACGACGAGGTCGCCCTCATCCGCTGGCGTTTCAAGTCTTCCTACAAAGTGCCGCCGGGAAAGACTAACATATTCATAGCGTGTCAAACTACCGCGTGGGGTCGGTTGACGCTTTACAAAGAACTGGAAAGATTGGGGCGGAGGGTGCTGTATCACGACACCGACAGCATCGTGTACATAAGCAGGCCTGGTGAATATGACCCGACCTTAGGCAATTACCTGGGCGAGCTGACGTCCGAATTAGCCCCCGACGAATACATTGCTTCGTGGGGTGCGCTGGGACCAAAAAGTTACTGTTACCGACTCAACAACGGGAAAACACAAATGAAATGTAAGGGTATAACTCTAAATTACGAAACCTGTCAAAAGGTAAACTTTGACAGTATGATCGGATTGATTGAAAACTACATCGGAGGTTGTAGGAATAACCCCGCTATAATGACGCAGTACAACAAAATCGAACGCGACATGAAAAGCTTTCGCCTGTTTAATAGGCCTCTAGATAAAAAGGTCAGGGTCGTCTACGACAAACGCAGATTGCTGGCTAGCGGGGAAACTCTGCCTTTCGGTTACTGAAATGTAAAACTAGCAGCATCGCAAAAGGGCTTTTAAAGTTTTTTCTAAAAATCAAAGATGTTCATTTGTTTTAAAATGAAAAAAGTTTTTTTCAAAGATGTTTTTTAAAATCAAAGTAAGATGTACAAATGTTTTAAACTGAGAAATGTTCCTAGTAAGATGTTTTTAAAAATGAAAAGTTTTTTTCAAAGATGTTTTTTAAAATCAAAGTAAGATGTACAAATGTTTTAAACTGAGAAATGTTCCTAGTAAGATGTTTTTAAAAATGAAAAGTTTTTTACAAAGATGTTTTCTAAAAATCAAAGATGTTCATTTGTTTTAAAATGATCATAGTATGATGTTTTTAAAATGTTCATAGTAAGATGTTTTTAAAAATGAAAGATGTTTTAAGATGTTTTTAAAATGTTCCTAGTAAGATGTTTTTTATTTTCAAACTTGTGTACTGAAATGTTTTGTACATTTATCACAAGAGTTTTTATTAAAAACTTACACATGCACTCTGTGTCTGTGAAAGCTGACACCCCTCCAGCAGTGGTTTGCACGTGTGTGTGTGTGTGTGTGTGTGTGTGTGTGTGCGTTGGTATTCCTATCTTTATGGGGACATTGATCTGTATACACAGTCACCTTATGGGGACCAAAAACGTTATGGGGACAAAAATCTAGGTCCCCATAAGGGAAACCATTAAAACATATTGGGGAGACTGTATATATGTGCCTTACAAAGTTTTAGCTTAGGCCCATAACGAACGACCTCATCGGATCACACGGTTCACACGGATTCTCTATGTTGCCACCTGTAGTCAGGAACCGGAACTTTTTGGGGGTGGGGCTTGGCCGAGCCTTACACACATTTTGCAAGCCTAATTTATGCAAATCACGGTACCGCCCACTTAACGGAGGTGTTTGCGTGATTTGCGCATGTGCAATAGCTTTGAGAGGTAAGAGCACCGTAAAGTTTTGTTCTATTAAGCAATTATAATACTTATCTTTCGAGTAAAATAAATAAGATTAAATAAACAATAAATGTAGGTGTGTAAAAAAGTGGCTGCTATGTTAATATTTTCAAAAAATTGTTAAAATGGTGAAACGAGAGCTGCGTTATGGCGAAGTGTAGTTTTATCTGACCATTAATGAGTTTTCAGCACCACGGGAAGTAGAAACATAGACGAAAGGAAGATTCTACTGCTTTTACACGACCAAATACAGTGAAAGGTAAGTTTGTGATTATATTTCTTGTGTTTTAATACGTTATTTATAATTAATACTTATTTATAATATATAACAATGCTAGCTGACTAGCCAGCTGAGTTTACATACACCTTATCAGATTTACTAGTGTGCTAGATTGGTTAAGTTAATAAGACGAAACTAATATATTAAATTGGGTCCTGTAGCTGGCGTGTGAATGCTTAGTGTAATACCCACATATCTAACTAGCTTCATGTAATGTAGTTAGCTGATAGCCATTTTCGGTTTCCCAAAAAAATCGAGCGAAAATTGTCATCGGTGTGAGTGACGGGTTCAGCCTCTTTGGAGGATATTGGTGCACAGTTTCCTGGGCCAAGCACAGTTCCCTAGTTCCTATTATTATTAGTAGTAGTAATAGTAGTAGTAGTACTACTGGTAATCTTTAAAGCGCTTCACGGTGGTTTGATGTATCGATGCTCCTTTTAATCTGATTCTCGAAACACTTCGGCTGAGACGTGATAAGTCTGTAGAACGGTTTATTAGAACAGTCATTAGCATGCACGCATAGTATGTTCTTAAACCGGTATGTAAATTGAGCAGAATAAAGAAGATATGTTCTGCAACCCCTTGCTTACTGCACGTCTGCATCACGCAGTTACTCAGTATAATATAATGTAGACATATGATGGACGCTATACGAGCTCGAATAGAAGATGGACAGTGTATGTACTGGTATAGAAGATCGATGCAATGCGGTTTTAAAAGAAAAATCCTGCAGTTGCCTGTCCTGTGTTATGAACCAGTCAGGTTCATAATTAATGTTGCATCTAAAAAAGAAGGTATAGAATATATATAGAAGGTATATGTTTAAGAAATAAACATATAGTTTATTTCACTTCTATATGTTGGAAAGAGGGTGCAGTGTTTAGTGCTGCTGCCTTGCAGCAAGAAGGTCCTGGGTTCGATTCCGGGTCCGTTCTGTGTGGAGCACGCACGCTCTCCCCATGTTTGCTTGGGTTATCTAGGGGCTCCGGTTTTCTCCCACAGTCCAAAGGCGTGCAGGGTAGGCTGGTTGGTGCGTCTAAATTGGCCCTGTAGTTGTGTGGTGTGTTGGCGCCCACCCAGGGTTGGTCCCCGTCTGTGTCCCCCCTGCGACTCCAGTGCAGATTATGGTAATGGATGGATGGATGGGTATTGGAAAGATAGGGTCTCATCTAACTTTGCGCATGGTAAGAGAGGAGCTGGGTTATACTAGCAGTAAAGGACAGAGTACAGGAAAACGGGGAACATATCTATTCCTCAAGGCGAAGGTGTATATTTACCATTCTGCAAGGTAAACAACCCCATAAGACATTTAGGCTACAGTGACATTTTTTTTAGTACCACACAATATCAGGTTCCCCATTTTGGTTTACAGTTGAGTTTCGTCAGTTATTTAAAGGATTTTCAGAAGTGGTAGCCTGAGAGAGTGATAAATCTTGAAAGTATGCTTTTGATGTATCTGAACATAAGAACTAATAAAAAAATACTATTTAGTTAATAACTTTTCAGTTACGATTCGAGATCTGTCAAACTAATTTTTAATAATTTCCTAGCAGTTTGAAATGCCACCACGAATCAGCCCACTTAAGGATGCCATTCATTACGTTGTTTCAAAGACTGACAAAACATGGAAATTAGATGTGAAGTACATCAATGCAGAGAAAGGTAAGGTGATGTCTGACATGATTTTTCAGTTAATAATTACTTGCATGCAAAACTGAAGCTTTGCACTAGATGCTGATCAGATAATGATTGTATCATTATCTGATCAGCATCTAATGCAAACTTTAGGGTATCATGAGGTACCATCTGTCAAGGTCAGTTTTTGTGTAATTGGCATGAATTATCTGCAAGATTTGGTAATTTATACACATAATAGGTTCATGTATATGACCGATGAGCCCATTTATATACATTTTACACACTCACCAAGGCCAGCGAGTGTTAGGTTGAAATTATAATTGATTCTTTTACAAAACATTAAAAACGGGTTTCCCAGACCTGAACACATGACCAGGGCTAATTGGATAATGGTAGAATGCATAGGTTTTCCTATTTTATTAAAAATGGTTTTGTTGTCTATTACAGGCCGTGGTATATTTGCAAAGGGTTTGATTTGCAAAGGAGATTTTGTTGTTGAATATAGGGGAGAAATGATAAATAATGCGGAATCCCAGAGAAGAAGAAAACTTTACCACCCATCATGTACTGCATTTATGTTTGCGTTCAAGTGGAGAGGGAAAATGTATTGGTAAGACTTCAATTTGCAAATAATACTCCTTATACTAAATTAATAGAAACTCTGATCTTGTGGTGATATATTGTTATATTTTTATTTCCTGTTTTCTCATGTTACCATCTTTTTAAGTATTGATGCCTCTAAAGAAGATGGATCCTTTGGGCGGCTAGTTAATGATGACCACAGGCATCCAAACTGTAGGATGAAAAAAATTGATGTGAATGGAAACCCGCACCTTTGTCTGTTTGCACTAAATGACATTAATGAAGGAGAAGAGATTTCCTATGACTATGGAGGTGACGACTGCCCATGGAGAAAACAAGTATGTCACACAGTGTACAGAATATATTGTAGTGTTGCAGAATGTTTGAGAAAGGCTTATGATTGAATGGAGTATATATTAATCAAATTTATCACTATTTAAATAAAAAAAACTGACGTGGTAAAATAAGAATGAAAATGAACATACATAAAGAAACAAAATCAGTCAAGTAGTATCAGAATTATCTTAGCATCACCTGAAGCTGCAATCCATGATCAACCTCTAAGATAAATGACAATCTTCTAACAGAGGAAGAGGCACTAGAAAATCAAATCAAAGTTGCTAATGTTCTCAGAAGCTGTTAGATAAGATCAGTGTTTAAGAACCCAGTAATAAATATGGCCAATGTTTAGTTCCTTTATTTATGAAAATTTACCTACAATCTGAATAAAGGTAGTGATGTTGATAGTCATATGAAAAATATTTTCAGCCTAGATTACAGCTAATGAAGTAAATGCAAGTCCTAATTATTTAATAAAAATGTTACATTTGGTTGAAAAAACAGCTGCTAATATAAATTTAGAGGAGTCCATTCAGTCCATTTAAAGGCGTAGATGAATGAGCAAAGTACAAAAAATCACCAGCAGGTCCATTGTGTCCAACCAGTCACCTGGTTAAGTATCAAATACTTAGTTTTGTATTATGTATTTGGAATAGTGAAATCTCAATTTTTTTTATTTGTCATTATAAATGTGGGGGCGGCATGGTGGTGCAGTGGTTAGCACTGTTGCCTCACACCTCTGGTACCTGGGTTCGAATCTCCGCCTGGGTCACATGTGTGTGGAGTTTGCATGTTCTCCCCATGTCGTCGTGGGGTTTCCTCCGGGTACTCCGGTTTCCCCCCACAGTCCAAAAACATGCTGAGGCTAATTGGAGTTGCAAAATTGCCCATAGGTGTGTATGTGTGAGTGAATGGTGTGAGTGTGCCCTGCGATGGGCTGGCCCCCCATCCTGGGTTGTTCCCTGCCTCGTGCCCATTGCTTCCGGGATAGGCTCCGGATCCCCCGCGACCCAATAGGATAAGCGGTTTGGAAAATGGATGGATGGATGGATTATAAATGTGTTTTCAGGCGACCAGCATTACAGCTAATGCCATGGGGCCGGACGACTCTCAACCTTCCCTCTTGTCAAAGACTCCGATATATGTCCATCGCTTCAGATTGAATTCTAGTGTCTCTTTTTATGTTTCTCTACTTTAGGGGTGAGATTTTAGCTTTCACTGGGATCGTTATCTTTGGTAATAAGTACTGTATTCTAGGCACTCACGACGTCCCCACAACACACCTGCAGTTGGTGTGTGACTACAAAATGTTTGTGATAAATTGGGCAGAACTGGTCCCCATAAGGAACAGTAACACTGTGTGTGGAATGTCCCCACAAAGCATATTTCATTCAAGATGTGTGAACACTGACAGAGCTGGACTGGGCAGGAAAAGATATTTTACAGTGAATTTGATTTTTTCTTTCCTCTGATGATTGTCGGCATGCATCTCATCTTTTCTTGTAGATTTTGTCTTTTGCTAATGCCATGGGGCCGGACGACTCTCAACCTTCCCTCTTGTCAAAGACTCCGATATATGATGCTACTGGACCAAACAACACACCTCAACAGGTACATTCATGTCCATCGCTTCAGATTGAATTCTAGTGTCTCTTTTTATGTTTCTCTACTTTAGGGGTTAGCTTTTAGCTTTCACTGGGATCGTTATCTTTGGTAATAAGTACTGTATTCTAGGCACTCACGACGTCCCCACAACACACCTGCAGTTGGTGTGTGACTACAAAATGTTTGTGATAAATTGGGCAGAACTGGTCCCCATAAGGAACAGTAACACTGTGTGTGGAATGTCCCCACAAAGCATATTTCATTCAAGATGTGTGAACACTGACAGAGCTGGACTGGGCAGGAAAAGATATTTTACAGTGAATTTGATTTTTTCTTTCCTCTGATGATTGTCGGCATGCATCTCATCTTTTCTTGTAGATTTTGTCTTTTGCTAATGCCATGGGGCCGGACGACTCTCGACCTTCCCTCCTCTCAAAGACTCCGATATATGATGCTACTGGACCAAACAACACACCTCAACAGGTACATTCATGTCCATCGCTTCAGATTGAATTCTAGTGTCTCTTTTTATGTTTCTCTACTTTAGGGGTGAGATTTTAGCTTTCACTGGGATCGTTATCTTTGGTAATAAGTACTGTATTCTAGGCACTCACGACGTCCCCACAACACACCTGCAGTTGGTGTGTGACTACAAAATGTTTGTGATAAATTGGGCAGAACTGGTCCCCATAAGGAACAGTAACACTGTGTGTGGAATGTCCCCACAAAGCATATTTCATTCAAGATGTGTGAACACTGACAGAGCTGGACTGGGCAGGAAAAGATATTTTACAGTGAATTTGATTTTTTCTTTCCTCTGATGATTGTCGGCATGCATCTCATCTTTTCTTGTAGATTTTGTCTTTTGCTAATGCCATGGGGCCGGACGACTCTCGACCTTCCCTCCTCTCAAAGACTCCGATATATGATGCTACTGGACCAAACAACACACCTCAACAGGTACATTCATGTCCATCGCTTCAGATTGAATTCTAGTGTCTCTTTTTATGTTTCTCTACTTTAGGGGTTAGCTTTTAGCTTTCACTGGGATCGTTATCTTTGGTAATAAGTACTGTATTCTAGGCACTCACGACGTCCCCACAACACACCTGCAGTTGGTGTGTGACTACAAAATGTTTGTGATAAATTGGGCAGAACTGGTCCCCATAAGGAACAGTAACACTGTGTGTGGAATGTCCCCACAAAGCATATTTCATTCAAGATGTGTGAACACTGACAGAGCTGGACTGGGCAGGAAAAGATATTTTACAGTGAATTTGATTTTTTCTTTCCTCTGATGATTGTCGGCATGCATCTCATCTTTTCTTGTAGATTTTGTCTTTTGCTAATGCCATGGGGCCGGACGACTCTCGACCTTCCCTCCTCTCAAAGACTCCGATATATGATGCTACTGGACCAAACAACACACCTCAACAGGTACATTCATGTCCATCGCTTCAGATTGAATTCTAGTGTCTCTTTTTATGTTTCTCTACTTTAGGGGTGAGATTTTAGCTTTCACTGGGATCGTTATCTTTGGTAATAAGTACTGTATTCTAGGCACTCACGACGTCCCCACAACACACCTGCAGTTGGTGTGTGACTACAAAATGTTTGTGATAAATTGGGCAGAACTGGTCCCCATAAGGAACAGTAACACTGTGTGTGGAATGTCCCCACAAAGCATATTTCATTCAAGATGTGTGAACACTGACAGAGCTGGACTGGGCAGGAAAAGATATTTTACAGTGAATTTGATTTTTTCTTTCCTCTGATGATTGTCGGCATGCATCTCATCTTTTCTTGTAGATTTTGTCTTTTGCTAATGCCATGGGGCCGGACGACTCTCGACCTTCCCTCCTCTCAAAGACTCCGATATATGATGCTACTGGACCAAACAACACACCTCAACAGGTACATTCATGTCCATCGCTTCAGATTGAATTCTAGTGTCTCTTTTTATGTTTCTCTACTTTAGGGGTGAGATTTTAGCTTTCACTGGGATCGTTATCTTTGGTAATAAGTACTGTATTCTAGGCACTCACGACGTCCCCACAACACACCTGCAGTTGGTGTGTGACTACAAAATGTTTGTGATAAATTGGGCAGAACTGGTCCCCATAAGGAACAGTAACACTGTGTGTGGAATGTCCCCACAAAGCATATTTCATTCAAGATGTGTGAACACTGACAGAGCTGGACTGGGCAGGAAAAGATATTTTACAGTGAATTTGATTTTTTCTTTCCTCTGATGATTGTCGGCATGCATCTCATCTTTTCTTGTAGATTTTGTCTTTTGCTAATGCCATGGGGCCGGACGACTCTCGACCTTCCCTCCTCTCAAAGACTCCGATATATGATGCTACTGGACCAAACAACACACCTCAACAGGTACATTCATGTCCATCGCTTCAGATTGAATTCTAGTGTCTCTTTTTATGTTTCTCTACTTTAGGGGTGAGATTTTAGCTTTCACTGGGATCGTTATCTTTGGTAATAAGTACTGTATTCTAGGCACTCACGACGTCCCCACAACACACCTGCAGTTGGTGTGTGACTACAAAATGTTTGTGATAAATTGGGCAGAACTGGTCCCCATAAGGAACAGTAACACTGTGTGTGGAATGTCCCCACAAAGCATATTTCATTCAAGATGTGTGAACACTGACAGAGCTGGACTGGGCAGGAAAAGATATTTTACAGTGAATTTGATTTTTTCTTTCCTCTGATGATTGTCGGCATGCATCTCATCTTTTCTTGTAGATTTTGTCTTTTGCTAATGCCATGGGGCCGGACGACTCTCGACCTTCCCTCCTCTCAAAGACTCCGATATATGATGCTACTGGACCAAACAACACACCTCAACAGGTACATTCATGTCCATCGCTTCAGATTGAATTCTAGTGTCTCTTTTTATGTTTCTCTACTTTAGGGGTGAGATTTTAGCTTTCACTGGGATCGTTATCTTTGGTAATAAGTACTGTATTCTAGGCACTCACGACGTCCCCACAACACACCTGCAGTTGGTGTGTGACTACAAAATGTTTGTGATAAATTGGGCAGAACTGGTCCCCATAAGGAACAGTAACACTGTGTGTGGAATGTCCCCACAAAGCATATTTCATTCAAGATGTGTGAACACTGACAGAGCTGGACTGGGCAGGAAAAGATATTTTACAGTGAATTTGATTTTTTCTTTCCTCTGATGATTGTCGGCATGCATCTCATCTTTTCTTGTAGATTTTGTCTTTTGCTAATGCCATGGGGCCGGACGACTCTCGACCTTCCCTCCTCTCAAAGACTCCGATATATGATGCTACTGGACCAAACAACACACCTCAACAGGTACATTCATGTCCATCGCTTCAGATTGAATTCTAGTGTCTCTTTTTATGTTTCTCTACTTTAGGGGTTAGCTTTTAGCTTTCACTGGGATCGTTATCTTTGGTAATAAGTACTGTATTCTAGGCACTCACGACGTCCCCACAACACACCTGCAGTTGGTGTGTGACTACAAAATGTTTGTGATAAATTGGGCAGAACTGGTCCCCATAAGGAACAGTAACACTGTGTGTGGAATGTCCCCACAAAGCATATTTCATTCAAGATGTGTGAACACTGACAGAGCTGGACTGGGCAGGAAAAGATATTTTACAGTGAATTTGATTTTTTCTTTCCTCTGATGATTGTCGGCATGCATCTCATCTTTTCTTGTAGATTTTGTCTTTTGCTAATGCCATGGGGCCGGACGACTCTCGACCTTCCCTCCTCTCAAAGACTCCGATATATGATGCTACTGGACCAAACAACACACCTCAACAGGTACATTCATGTCCATCGCTTCAGATTGAATTCTAGTGTCTCTTTTTATGTTTCTCTACTTTAGGGGTGAGATTTTAGCTTTCACTGGGATCGTTATCTTTGGTAATAAGTACTGTATTCTAGGCACTCACGACGTCCCCACAACACACCTGCAGTTGGTGTGTGACTACAAAATGTTTGTGATAAATTGGGCAGAACTGGTCCCCATAAGGAACAGTAACACTGTGTGTGGAATGTCCCCACAAAGCGTCTTTCATTCAAGATGTGTGAACACTGACAGAGCTGGACTGGGCAGAAAAAGATATTTTACAATGAATTTGATTTTTTCTTTCCTCTGATGATTGTCGGCATGCATCTCATCTTTTCTTGTAGATTTTGTCTGTACACGCAGTCTGTCTGTCTGCATGTTATGGAATATTTACTTGAAATTGACAATTTGTTTTCAGTGTTTTCATTATCTGAATTTGTCATTATAAATGTGTTTTCAGACGACCAGCATTACAGCTAATGCCATGGGGTCGGACGACTCTCGACCTTCCCTCCTCTCAAAGACTCCGATATATGATGCTACTGAACCAAACAACACACCTCAACAGGTACATTCATGTCCATCGCTTCAGATTGAATTCTAGTGTCTCTTTTTATGTTTCTCTACTTTAGGGGTTAGCTTTCAGCTTTCACTGGGATCATTATCTTTGGTAATAAGTACTGTATTCTAGGCACTCACGACGTCCCCACAACACACCTGCAGTTGGTGTGTGACTACAAAATGTTTGTGATAAATTGGGCAGAACTGGTCCCCATAAGGAACAGTAACACTGTGTGTGGAATGTCCCCAGAAAGCATATGATGCATTAAACATACAGTATATGGAGAAAAGTTTTTTTTTTTGTCAACACTTGAAAATCACACTAATATATGGTTCTTTCTTAAACAAAGTTGGAAGCATACAATTCTCTAGGGGCTCTGTATTGTGCTATCTTGTTTTGAAAAATGTTCTTTTTGCACAGTACTTTTTGATAAATCTCTAACGTTAGTCTTTCACAAAGTGGTTAAACATGACCCATCTTTGTCAGCCTTTTTTGTGTGTTTTGCAGGCAACAAATTCAAAGTTTGTTTATATTTATATAATGCAATCAAGTTGGTCAGCCAACATATTTTGGCCATAACAATTCTCAGTTCAATTTTCTTAATTGCATATTTTAAATTGCATTTTAGAAAAGTTTCTTTTTCCAGACTTTTCTTTATTTTTAATTTCACTAATTATAGTGCCAAAGACTGTGTTCCCAGATGACTTTTTTTCCCCACAGATTCCTAGAGGATACTTTGTAATTGAAACTACTATTTCAAATATTGTTTATATGGTTGCTTGTATTTACAGATTGCCAATGAAGATGAGGTTTTTGTACCAAGACTCAGACGGACTAAAAGTATTGAAGTAAGTTCTCTTTCCAAAAAAAAAATGTTTACTAAACTGGGACTTTGTTTCAGTCAACAGTTATTTTCAGTATCAATTATTCATTGGATTATATTCTTAATTGATAAATTATTTGGTCTATAAAATACCAGAGAGAAGTGAAAAATGTGCATCACTTTTTCTTTGAACCTAAGATGTCATCAGATGTCTTTGTTAAATCAGCTGTCCAAAATCCAAAATAATATGGTGAAAAGAAACGTTATCACACTTACAAAACCTGCAAAAATTAAACTGAATCAATGATTAATTTATTATCAAAATAGCTGAATTCATTTCTCACAATTTACTGATCGAATAATTATTACTTTGTTGTATTTTTAGATGAAAGACGCTGTTCCTGACAATTCTGATGAACTTTATGATTCCACATCAGGGAGTAATGATGATTATATTCCAGATACCACTTGTGAAAGTGACAGTGGAAGTGAATACAGCTTTAAACAAAACCTAAGGACCAAGAATCAGTCTTTTGATTTGCTTGATGTCTCTGGTTCAGTGAGTTCCCAAGTCTGTGACTCGACAACCCCAGACAAAATGACTTATGATGACCACAACCTTGCATCTGAAGTCACTGGAGCAGAAGAAGAAGAACCCTCTTCAAGTCAGAATGTAAATGACATCATGGTTGTTAAGGCATTAAAAAAAAGAGGAGGGAATAGAATTTACAACAAGAAACACTATTGCTTGTATTGCTCTAAACCATATTCTAAGATCGCAAGGCATCTAGAAGGTGCACATGAAAATAAACCTGATGTAGCTAAAGCTCTAAGCTTTCCAAAGGGTTCCGAGGAGAGGAAAAAACAGCTAGATTATATTCGTAACAGAGGAAATTATGCTCACAATGCTGCTGTAATGGAGTCAGGAAAGGGGGAACTAGTGCCATTTAGGCGACCTCATAAAGAAGTGCAGGGAAAGGAATTCATGCACTGTGCATATTGTCAAGGTCTTTTTACAAGAAAGGTTCTTTGGCGGCATATGCATAATTGTAAACTTAAACCCGGATCAGTCACCTCCAAACCAGGAAAGAACCATGTTCAGTCCATGTGTACATACACAGGGCCTGTGCCTTCACACGTAAGTAAACAACTGTGGGGAGTAATCGGTGCCATGAATCCTGACCCAGTCACAGATATAATCAAAAATGACCAAGTCATTATTGCTCTTGGACAGCACTTGTTAAACAAAGGTGGACCATCACGCAAGAATCAACAGTATGTTCGAGAGAAGATGAGAGAAATCGGAAGGCTGATTTACAATGCCAGCAAAGTGACCACCTTAAAAAAATTGGAAGATTTCATAAATCCAAAGAACTACATGGACACTGTCAAAGCTGTCAAGTTTACATGTGGGTATGACAGTGAAACAAACAAGTTCTTAATTCCATCACTGGCAAACAAACTTGGAAATGCCTTGGTTAAAGTAAGTAAACTTTTAAAAGCTCAGGGTTTAATCTCAAACAACAAAGAGCTTGTTGAGAATGCCAGTAAGTTTCTAGATGTCCATCAGCAAAAGTGGAATGAGATGATCTCAGCTACTGCATTGAGGAACATCAGTGAAGCAAAGTGGAATGTGCCCACTCTCATGCCCTTTACTGAAGATGTCCAAAAAATGCATGCATATCTCAATGAAATGCAGGATAACTGGTACAAATCGCTCTATGAAAATCCCTCTGTAAAAGCCTGGATTGAGCTTACAAAGGTGTGTATGACCCAGATCATTCTCTTTAACCGGCGCAGGGAAGGAGAGGTGGCAAGCATGCCCTTATCTGCATTTTTATCGAGAGACACCTCTGATCCACATCAGGATGTGGACTGGGCTCTGTCTGAAGTGGAAAGAAAACTTTACAGACACTTTACACGGATTGTCACCAGGGGGAAACGTGGTCGCCCAGTTCCAATTCTATTGACTCCAAAAATGCTGTGTGCATTAGAACTCCTTGCTAAGCAGAGAGGGGCCTGTGGGGTACTAAAGGACAATCAGTATATGTTTGCGAGACCAGAAGCTATGACACATTTCCGAGGTTCTGATTGCATCCGTGGATTTGCCAAGGTGTGTGGTGCAAAATGTCCTGAATCACTGACATCTACCAGACTGCGAAAGCATGCTGCAACCCTTTCAACTGTGCTGAACATGACAGACACAGAGATGGACCAGCTGGCCACCTTTCTTGGACATGACATTAGAATCCATCGTGAGTTCTATAGACTCCCTGAGAAGACCCTGCAACTTGCAAAGATCAGCAAAGTTCTAATGGCACTCGAGCAGGGAAGATTAGCTGAGTTTCATGGCAAGAACTTGGATGAAATTCAGATAGATCCAGATGGTATGTTATTTGACTTTTTTGTTTATTTTTCTGCTTGCTATCTATTCTTTTTGTTTAATCACATTGTTAAGCTGTACTTCGTATGACTTCCACAGAAAAAGTTCTGGACAGTGATGAGGAAGACTTCCAGGAGAAATGTCAGGCAGATTCATCAATTATAGATGGTATGTTTTGTCACTAGTTTAAGTCAGTAAATAAGTTTATTAGAGTATTGCTTTAATTGAATTTGTTATTTAGCTAACTAATGCCAGGGGCATATGGACGTATTAATTGGGACTTGAAAGCTACAATTATAAAAAAAATAATAATAATCAAACATAACATCACGAATTGGCCCTTGTCAAACTCACTCTAATCATTGAACTTGCCCATTTTTTTCCTACTTCTGACACATCAACTTTGAGGACAAAATGTTCTCTTGCTGCCTAATAAATCCCATCCACTATCAGGTGCCATGATGAAGAGATAATCAGTGTTGTTCACTTCACCTGTCAGTGATCATAATGTTATACCTGATCGGTGTATATGCTTAGCATCTTGCACCTAATGATACCAAGCCTGTCACTCTGGTTTTAATCATGGTTCTGGTTTCTTGAGATTTGCCTGCCTCTGCCTGTTTACTGACTATGATTCAGCTGTATATTTTGGATTTTTCTGCATATTTAATAAAATAATAGTTTACTGCATTTGCATCCACCTCCAGCATCTGCTCTGAATGTTGATTATTTTCCACAGAACCATCAGCAGAGGAGATACTTCCTCCTACCGAAAGGAATGAAATGCCGCCACCACCGTCCAAGAGACATAAACCACTACCATTAGATGATACATCACCGTCAGTAGTCAGTACTGTGAGGCCTTCATCCAAAGGTGAACTCTCTACTCTTTTGTTTGTATTTGCGGAGGTACTGTCAGTGTCTGAATTAAACTAGAAATGGCTAAATGTTGTAGCAGCCAAATTGCTTTAAATGAATGCTTTGCTGCCAAACTGTTGTTGTCCCAAGCAGCTCTACATTATTCTGCCCTGTCTGAAAATCACAATTCTCAGAAATCCCTCTGTACCATTTGATGGGGCTAATTGGTTGTTGCTCGACTCTATAAGCTGCTTGAAGTGGGACTAGTAACAGTAACTGTTCTAATAAATGAAACATTAGTAATAACTAGCCCCTATATCAACCACCTGTCCTGGCTGTTCACAGGGTGCTGGAGCAATTCAGTGTGAATGACTGGATAACTTACAGCATTACTCATAATGTAGAAGCAACTCAACTTCAAGTAGCTTTAATATAATTTTCTTGTTACCAAAGCTAATATAGCTAAAGCGGTACATATTAGTACTTGTATGATGGTTGTACAGTATACCAAAAACATTATAATTCTGTGTAAACCATAAATAACAGAATACAATAATTTGCAAATCTCAACCTATGTTCAATTGAATACAATACAAACACAAAATATTTAGTGTTTATACTGATGAACCTGATTTTGATACCTGCAAAATGCTTAAAAAAAGTTGGGACAGGGGCATGTTTACCTTTGTATTACATCACCTTTTCTTTTACCAACACTCAGTGAGCCTTTGGGAATTGTTGAAGTTTTGAACAAGAAATTCTTTCCTATTCATACTTGATACATGACTTCAGTTGCTCAACAAACTAAGGTCTCTGTTGTTGTATTTTGGGTTTCATAATTTTCACACATTTTCAAAGGGTGACAGGTGTGGTCTGCAGGCAGGCCAGTTTAGATCCAGCGCTCTTTTACCAGCAAGCCACACTGTTGTAACACGTGCAGAATATGGCTTGGCATTGTCTTGCTGGAATAAGCAATAACGTCTCTGAAAAATACATATGGATGGCGGCATATTTTGCATTCAACATTAAAGGTACTTTCACATGCCATGAGTGCTAACACACCAAGTGGTAACCACTGTGCTATCCTTGCTTGTGAAGAACTGAGCCTTTCTTTTGTATTCAGTTGAATGTCGGTTGCATTCTGTTTTTATTTATGTTTTACACAGCATCCCAGTTTTTTGAAATCAGGGTTGTAATGTCTTATATAATTACTATACACACTATATACAATACTAATACTATACTAGATGGATTTATCTAGTGGATCTTTAATGTTCATAAGAAGATACATACTGTTGTTTCTTCTTAAAATTTGACAATATAATTCTATTCCTAGGTAAATGCAAAGAATTTTACTTGCTGCATGTATGCTGATATAGAATTTAGCAAATTATATCTGATTTACAGCATTACTAATTAGTTTTTCTTACCACTTTAAGGTAAAGTGACCCAAAAGAAGAGACCCTGGCAGCAGACAGAGGTGCAGGCAGTGGAGAGGCACATGAATCGGTTCATCATATCTGGTATTGTGCCAGCAAAGAGCGATTGCGAGAGGTGTTTAAGAGCGGAACCAGAAGCTCTTAAGCAAAGAAACTGGGAGAACTTGAAATTCTATGTGTATAATCGCATCACGGCCTACAAAAGGGAAATTCAACGTAAATAGGGTTAAAGTTACGAATTCTCTGGTATGGCTTTTTGTTTCCGTTTGCCAGTGATTTGGAAAAGTTCCTGTTTTAAAACTCAGTCAACAGGAATTTATTTGCTTTTAGATTCATTTGACTTCATTTGGTGAGTTTGTGAAGTTGAATTCCTAAAAAGTTGCAAATTTTGTAGTTTAAATTTAAGCTTAATGTCATGGCAGTTCTTGACCGTTTGATGTTATATATATATATATAACGTATATATATATATATATATATAACGTCAAACGGTCAAGAACTGCCATGACATTAAGCTTAAATTTAAACTACAAAATTTGCAACTTTTTAGGAATTCAACTTCACAAACTCACCAAATGAAGTCAAATGAATCTAAAAGCAAATAAATTCCTGTTGACTGAGTTTTAAAACAGGAACAGGAATAATTTTTGGCTATTATTTTATATATATATATATATATATATATATATATATATATATATATATATATATATATATATATATATATATATATATATAAAATAATAGCCAAAAATGCCAATGATTTTGACAGGTTTCTGTTTTATATTAGGAAAGCCTATCTGAAAAATCAGGCAACAGGAATTTGATTGCTTTAGATTCATTTGACTTAATTTGATGAGTTTGTTTGTGAAGGTGAACTCATTAAAAGTTGCAGATTTTGCAATGTTAATGTCGCGTTCAGTGTCGTGTTGTGTGGAGTTCAATCTGTGTCTTATTATAATGGAAGTGTGGTGGAATTTACCACCAGAAGTCCAATCTTCTCTACACCCAACAATATGTAATAAACCAACATGTTGTATTCAATAATGGGGACCTTCAAAAGAGAGTTTTTTGAGCCTGGGGGGTTGGGGGGATGTATGTTAATAACCATGCAGATGTGTTTACCCTGCCATTGAGTTTTGCTAAATCATTGACTTTTACACTTGTTAGATTTAGAATATGTAAGGAATAATTGACCGTTGAATTATTAGAAAATAATTTCTCCGCTTCACGTCGTGGCCGCATTACCACCTTGGGTGTGCATTATTTTCTAATAATTCAACGGTCCGGAGTCAATTATTCCGCTTATACTACGGTTGCCACACCTCAAGACATCGATCAGATGATATATTTCAAGGGATTCGTCCGGTTTTTCTACTTAAATCGCTATTGTGAGTAGGATTATTTCTTCCGCATCTGTCATGTTGTTGTTTTTGTTAGTCCTGTGTGCTGTATAGGTACTGTATGCTAATTTCCGTTATTACAGTTAACTATGCGAAGTGATATGGAACTGTAATGCGGTCAAGAGAGCTACCTGGAACTACATTCGCCGTTCGTTTATCTGAAAATAATTGCACACCTCAGAACGTTCGTCAGCCAATCAGATTCAAGCATTCAACGGTCCCGTAGTATAAATATTTTTAATTGCCTACAGTTAAACAATAGGACAGAGGACACAAAAGAACTCCTCATTTGTTAGAGAAACATAGCAATTAAGTATTTATAATTTCTTACTATGAGTAGCTAAAATATTTCACAGTACTGTGATTGAGTAGTAGATAGCTGATGCTGGATGGTTGACTGGTTAAAAAATATTTAGAATGGCTGTAAAACTGGAAAGTAAAGGTTTAAAGGTTTGACTTCTTTGGGTCTGATCCTTTGTAAGTGAATGTAGCCTTTAACTGCTTCACCTATTAATGTTCACTTCAATCACACTGATATTCTTAACAACCCTAGGTTTTCAGTCATAACTAAATGTCTTAACTATTATTTTGGACAGTTATTTAATATGATTAATCACTCAGAGGAAACTTCAGGGTTACACGAGACTGAGGAAAACTTTGTCTATGCTGATGTGTTGGAGGAACACGGTTTACTTACCACAAACATTTGGCGTTTAATTTCAGTATGTATAAAATACATGGCTGGAAACATATAACAATAGACTGTAGAGTGAAAGGAGAAAAACATTGTGATGTGTGTTGAATGCATATGCATATATAATATAATAATTTATCTGAGGATTGCCTTCATATAGGTGCTCATCAATTAGTAACAATTATAGTTGCAATGTCCCCACTAATCAAGGAGGAATTTGTGTGAATTATGCAAATCAGGTCCCCACTAAATATATTGGAATTTGTGTGAATAATGCAAATACTATGTAAACGAGGTCCCCATTAGTGATATTCACCAGATTTTTCATAAGTCCCCATAGAGTTTGGTCAAAACATTACTTCATCAATTCAGATATTTGAAGTCGTGTATAAGCTAACAAAGCTATGGTTAGTATGCCTGATTTTTTTCTTATTTCTAGAACCTGTAGAAAGGGTGGTCCCCGCAAGTGATGATCAAAAAGCTGGTCCCCATACAACATGGAAACCAGTATGTGTGTGTGTGTGTGTGTGTGTGTGTCCTCGGAAAGATTTAAAAGATTAGGGCAGTATTTACCGTTTCGTCAGTGTGTTTTTTTTTTTTTTGCAAAATGATGGGTAGCGGCGTGAGAGAGGTCGACTTTGATCACCGTTTAGAACTCCCGTTTACGGCTATAATCGCAGGGGCAAGTTCTTCGGGGAAAACCTATTTCACTAAAGAAATGCTTTTAAATCAGAGTCACTGTTTCATAGGGGGCCCCGTTAAAAAAATTGTGTGGTGTTTCGCTTCCCATCAGCCGCTTTATGATGAACTACGCGATCGGATCAGCGAAATTGAATTTATACAAGGGCTTCCCAAAAGCTGGGAGGACGAGGAGCGCTTCCCCTCAGGCTCCTTGATAATCATCGATGATTTGATGGACAGCGCGTCCGAAAACAAACTCGTGGCAGAAGCTTTCACGAGGTTCAGACATCACCGTCAAATCTCGGTCATCTACCTGGTGCAGAACGTATTTCACCAGGGCAAGTACAGCAGGACTATAGCCCTAAATACGACTTATTATTGTCTGTTTAAGAATGTGCGAGACAGAATGCAAATCAAAGTTTTAGCTCAGCAAATGTTTCCTTGGCAGAAAAAGTTTTTTCTAGATGCCTACCATGAGGCCACAGGGCCCGCGCACGGCTATTTATTGGTCGATTTGAGAGCCACGTGCCCAGAAGAGTTCCGACTCAGGACCGGATTATTACCGGGGTCGTTACCCATCGTCTTTCTACCGGCGAGCCATTGATTTATCACTACTAAGCTATGTCCGAACATCTCAGGAAACACCTGCCGACCCTTAAAGTTTTACAGAGGACGAGGGGGGTGAAACGTAAAAAGATTCTTACGGCTGACCCATCTAACGACATAATTTTGGCTCTCTCCGAAATCTGTCTCAATCTCATAAGAGGTCGCATACCTTTAACCGTAGCTCAATTTACCAAACTCAAGAAACAGAAAAGATTGATTAAACTTTTCGCATGTAAGAAAAACAGCGTCGCTAGGAAACGCGTGGCAATTCTTCAAAAAGGAGGATTCTTATTACCGCTCTTATCAGTGGCTCTGCCATTCGTTACAAGCCTGTTTGCCGGTAAGACGGCTAACTAGCCTTTTCCAGCAACATGAGCCAAGTCAAGAAAATGTTTATGCTCAGCCCCCAGCAACTGCGTACGCTGACCCAGAGGGCGACCCCGCATACCATCGGGGAATCGGCCCTGGGTGAACTCGAACACCAGATGCAGGGTTTAATAAATCAGCCGGCTATGCATCTGGATGAAAAAGTGAAGAGATACAACCAATTGCTACAGAGGTATCTGAATCTAGCCCGAAAAGAGGAAAATCAGGGGCGAGAAATTGTCCTTACAGAGCGGAAAGAAAAAACGGGCGAGGAGGAGGAGGGGAGACAGCCTGACGGCGGCGGCGCGACTGGGGACAAATCTGTACAGGAAGTTACCCAGCAAGTGGCGCCTAGGGCTAGAAAGAACGTGGGGTACATCTTGCATAAACTGCTCGATTCCGACGGGGCGGTACGTTGGACCCAGTCGGGTGAACTCATCATCAGAGATAGACCCATTAAAGGTTCCCATATTTTAGATTTGATGAAAACTTTATCGCAGCCTAAATCCCACGCCGGCGGATATCCTAAAGGCTGGGAACCCTTTTTAAACGTGATATCAGAATTAAACATCCCCCTCACGAGCGTGGGTAACATCCAAGCCAGGAAAGCCCTAAGTCATCTTAAAGATTACGGCGGAAGGGATCCCCCGCCTCCCTCCTCCCCTCCTGTGAAACAGAACCTCGGGAGACGTAGAAAACGTATTGTTGACGACTCACCACCACCGCTTGAGGGAACCCCTCACACAGCGCGCGATTCCTCCCCAGAATATCGTTTATGGCCTTTAAAGGGTACTCCTTATGCTCCGTGGATAGATTACAACGATTAAGTGTTTTATATACGTGTGTGAAAAAGAATTAAAACGCCTGTAACGCGTCGGTTAATAAAATGTAAAATTTATTGAATAAAGGGTGTCACGTTTTTATTTTTTCCCCAACATGAATCTAACAAGCATAACAATCTTTAAATAGTTTTAACGAACATACATTTTGCGGCTTTGAAAGTTTATCGGCATTAACACGGCTAATACACTTGTGATATTTCTTGATAAACTCGGATACTAGAGCGTCGTTTTTCCTCAAGTCGTCAGAGTACAACATCATAGTCTCTTGAAATGAAAGTCCCTTGAAGCGCCGGTAGAGGAAAAAGGCGACGTGGGCCCCGCACGCGGAAGAAAAGTCATGTTGAACTTGACGCGTATTATACCTTATTTCGGTAGCGTGCCTCCCCAAGAAGCTCATAAAACTCTTTGGGTAGTAAGGGGAATCGGGGGGATAACCGTAAGAATCAAAGAAGGAGGCTTTACCCTCTTGGGGCTCCAAAATTATCCCGATCCAGTGTTCACCCTCTCTATTCTGGTCATGCGTGTTTGCGACCAGAAAAGCGGGCCTGGTCTCTATGCGGGTGGGTAATAAATCGCTAGGCCACACGCCTCCAAAAGCATCCCCCAGCAGGGGCCGTAAAACGCATTCCAGCTGGTGAGTGTTCATGATGATGATGATGATTAAAAGTCCACCAGAACCTGTCTCTTGGCGTTTATTTCAATCACGCTGTCGAAGCAGGCGTAGACGATGAGACTCATGGTTCGAGGTAGTGGGGCTCTGAACCTTAAATCCAGACGGCACGTGCCGCTGATGGCGGGTGACAGGGCACCGCCGTCCAGCTCGTCGTCTCGGGAGAGATTGAGAGCAAATAGCGAGTATCCGTTTTCAAAATCCTCGCGGTTGATGCATAAGGGCGAATCCTTTAAATGCCTGTTTGTAGCCAGGAAAAGGTTGTAAAACTCTCTGACCGACTGCCTCGCTCTAAAATCAGGCTGGAACGGTTTGCTGGGTATGTGTCGCCCGTTGACTGAGAGGCTCAGAAATTCCAGGTCACAATGCTGAAACCTGAACGGGTTTCTGTTTCGCGTGCCCACGAACGCGGCGTGGTCCACGATCCCCAAAACGATGTAGCGCGGTAAGTTGCCCAGGAAGAGGTTGTCCTGCGGGCAAACCCGCGATTGTGCGGGCAGCGTATAATTTTTAACGACTACCCTGCTTATAGGGTACAGGGCGTTTGCTTTCATGAGAGCGGCCGAGTGACCCAGTGACACCGCCGGGGAGACCTCCACTTTTTTCACAAACAGGCTGGCCCTCAGTATTTTCAGCTCGTAATCGGTGTCATTTCTACACATGAGACTAAAGTCGCTTTTAGCCTTTACAAACTTTAAGCGTATATCCACGTTGTTTAACAGCATTCGTTCGCTGAAAAAAATATCGGCGTGTATAGGACCCATCAGAGAAAACTCCTGAGAGTTTCTACAGAAGGCGGCTCGCTTCTGTAACCCCACGTTGGGGCCCTGCGCTGAGACGTCCACGCTATCCAAGTCGCCCCCGACGTCTTTGTACCAGAGCCCTGCCGAAAACTGACTCTCTAGCGTATCCATAGAAAAATTGAGCAGGGTCTCTATGACTGACCTATAGGGGTGCGTGGCCGACGAAGAACTGATCAGGACGTCGTTCAGACTCACATCCAGCTGGGAGAATATGCCGTTTAGCGGGTACTGTATAATACCGCAGGGGTCGGCGTCAAGCAGGGGGGCTCCATCGGCCCTAACGATCTTGAGCCTTAGATATAGCAGTGTAGAGTTGAGGTCCACATAGAAATTGCCCGACCCCGGTATTAGGAAATCCAAAACATCCTGATCGGTAATGGAATTTAATGGGTTGATTTCTACATAATTGGTCTGATCTATGGATAATTGCGTCATAGGGGCCGCAAACAGGTCCAATTCAGATTTGGTACATTCAGCCGAGAGCCGGTGAGCTAGAGCCATTCTTGTTTACGCTGCGTTTTCTCTCTCTTAAAATATGTCCCCGGGGGGTTTCCTGTTTCTCTTGGCGGATGGAGACTTGGGAATCCTGACGCCTCTGCCAGATTTTTTTTTCTTTTTTTTTTTATGACCTTGCAGCAGGGCTAGAGGTGCTTGGGGTCTCTTTCTACTCCCCCTCCGAGAGAGGAACAGCAGACCCGACCCTTCCTGCTTGGGGTCACCTGTGTTTGTAAAACGGCCGCTGACTACAGAGCTGACTAGATCCGATCCTATTCCTTTGACCGCCGATTTCAAATGAGGTTTCGCTATATCGACCCCACGCTTAAGAAAGGGTAAAACGAATCTAAAAGCCCTACTGAGCATGGACCCCAACCCACGCCCGTACATCACGGGGCTCCCCGCAAAACCGGGGAGCCCATGTCCCGCCTGACTGGTGTAATACGTAATAAATCTCTGTGGATTGTGGTAAGCCATTGTTTTCTTTTTTTTTTAAACGGGGCGAAAGTGTAGCTTGACGATCGTTTTTCCGTAGGAGAAATTAATCAGAGTATTCTGATCGTTCTTTATCTCGATATGCAAATTCTGTAGGCTCTGCTTGTTCACCGGTACGTACTGCAGCTTGTGGAACGGCAAAGTGACTACGTCGCCGAACGCACCGTCTATTTTAACGGTTCTGAGGAGCGGGACTACAAATTCCCCCACGTGCTGCGGTTCCACGATGTTACAGTAGACGTACATATTGTAGAATCCCGCGTGAATGTCGCCCGGGTAGGGTGAGGTCGACCCGCTACCTCCTCCTAGGTTATACCACTGACCCGGCTCAAAGCCCAGCATGTAGGCCAGAGTAGGTTTAAATTGGATCTTGTATTTATGGTTTCCCGTCATATTAACCCTTCGTGTAATCTCGCTGTATGAGAAGGAAACTTCGGTACCTAATTTTTTTAACGTAGCGTTGATTTCTGTCACAATCTGTTTCAGAGATTCATAATAGCCCACTTTAATTTTCCGAGGAAAAAGGTAAGGTAGGTCCACTAAAGGATCGGCCTCTCTCTTTGCCTCCGCCTCCGTATCCCGCAATTCAAAAGTATTATCCGGGTGTGTAACATTTCGCCACGTGTAACAATACATGATTTCAGCCAGAGCTACTTCGTAAGGCCCCCGTAGCTCTATAGGTCGCGAGAGCATCACGGTGTAATCCGAACTCTGGTTATCGGGGAAGATGGAGAGACAAGAGTTTGACGGTAGCGTGAGGTAAAAAGAGGGGCGGGCGTCCATTTTCTTTTTTTTCTTTTTTTTCTCTTTTTTAAAAAATTAAACCTGTATCAAGTCCGACCGCGGTATCCACGAATCGAACCTCGAGGGCCAACCCTGCCAATGTACTAAAATCCACTTTTTCCCCTTTCTGTCGGTCTTTGAGCCTATAACCTTCTCGACCTTGAACGCGCGTCTCGGAGATATTTTGACTTTCTGCAGCTCCGCTTCATAGAATGTTCCCTCGAGTATTTCACCGCTCACGTCCCTCAATTTATATACCGGTGGGGATCTGGGTACACGTTCGCATATGACAAAGTACTCGTCCGTAAATGTCTGCTCGTACTTTTTGTCAAATATCTGACTGTGCTTGGAGACTCTCACAGTGTCCCCTATGTTAAACTTAAAACGTGGCCGTGTGCTTTTTTTCTTCAGGGGACCGTATAGATTATCAAATACTAGATGAGCATTATCGGGCCTGACCTCGGCAGGTTTCATTTTAATAGCGCTGTGAAATGACTGGTTGTACCCCTTTATTAGATCGTCCAACACGTCCACATATCGCCGGGTGTTTTTAGCCGTAAAGTACCTGTACATCCTCTCTTTTAACGTTCGATTAAATCTCTCTACGATGGAAGCTTTAAGTTCACTAGCCGTAGTGAAATGGGTGATTTTATGAGTTTTTAAAAGTTTCTGAAAAGTCCCATTTAAAAACTCCTTACCGGCATCCGTCTGTAGCTTGAGGGGGACGCCCCCCTCGGTTAAAATAGAATCAAAGGCCTGGGTTACAGCCGCCCCAGTCTTGTTTCTTAACGCGCGAGCATAGGCTTTTTTAGAAAAAACATCAATCACAGTAAGGAGGTATTTTAACCCGTCGTTGTACGTGGCCAGCCCTTGCATGTCGCATAAATCGGCCTGCCACTGATACATGGCTCTCGGAACAAACACTCTGTTCCTGGGGAAATTCTTTTTAACCGGTTTATGTAAAGTATAACTGTCTTGCATAGACAGCCAGTCTCTGATGTCATCAGCAGCCACTTTTTTCCCCGTATCTTGCTGCACGGCTCTCTGCAGTCTGGAGACACCTCCGTATGACCCCGGTTGGCTGGGGTCATAGTACGAACTGCTCAAGACGCGAGCTGTAGTCTTGGCAACAGACATGCTTTTCACACACTGAGTGGGGGGAGAGCGGGGTGCGGCGTTTTATAGCTGACTGTGGATGGGGGTTGTTAGGAGACTGAGTGAACATCAGTGAAATTTTTGTGTGTTTTTTCTACATTTAACCCATATTGTGTAGTTTGTTTTTTAATTATTATTGTTTTACAAAAGAGTTTAGCTGGGGTGGGGATCAAACCCACGCGGACATACGTCCATTGGATCTTAAGTCCAACGCCTTAACCACTCGGCCACCCTGCTCAGCATTTTTACTCGTTATTTACAAAGACTATTACAACGGTATTCAAGTTTTAATTTTTTTTTATTTTTGAAATTAGTGAAAGATATATATATATATTTTAAAAAAAAGCTGGTATACAATTTGTGAAGGTTACATTTTCAAAATGCAGGTATACATTTAGTTACAGCCGTGACAGTTGTTGAGGTAGATTAGCGATGTCACATGCAGTAAAGTGGATATAGTGGCTTTTTCAACGATACATGTATGTAGAGTAGAAAGCATCTGATTAACATCGATAGGCTGCTTATCATGAAATTTAGAGGTGACTACATCTACTATTAAAGCGTAAAATACAAAAATGTGATTACAGTCAAATTCATTGTCAGGAATACAAGATAGACAAGCGCGTATGAGACTTTCGGGGGAATGTCTTTCTCCCTCTGACATCAGTTGAGTAAGTAAATCCATCCCCCGCTGATAATTTTCTCCGACTTGAGAAATCTCAAATAACACTCTATGAAAGCAGCAACAAGCATAATCATCCCGACAATCGCTTTTATCAATAGCACGCAACAATAGTGGACTAACTTTTTCTAAAAAAACATTTAACATAAACCGCCGTAAGGGTCTGCTGATACCGTTCCCCATCACAAGATGCTTTTTGTTTTAGTCTCGGGCCTCCCAACGAGTCAGAAATTCTTCTTCCAGGATCTGCTTAAACGCTGGGTTCTGTTCAAACAGATCTTGTTCCAGTCGAGTGATTTCCACCATGCCGTTGCGGGCCTCACGCAGATCGTACAGGATAGCTTCCACTGCCCCCTCCAACCTGCCGGCGGCCGCTCGGATGCCCAGGGTCGATAGAACGTGGGTCAAGGCGGGTGTCAGCCGATCGGTCCAGAGGTCACGCAACACAGAGTCAAAGTGTATGTAAAAGTAATTTCTACCTGGGGGAAACAAACAAGGGTGTTGTCTCTGACTGGGGTGATCCACCTCGCAGCCGAAGCAGTTTCTCTCTTGATGCTTCCTGATGACTGAGGTTAAAAGGCCCACTATCATAGCCTTAATACAAGTCAGCATCCCACGGCAGAGAGCCGGTCTGGAGAGAAGCGTGCAGATCTCAGGCGTCGGAGGGTCCTCTCCAGGATCAGAGGCCGGTGATGATGGGGGGGGTTGGAAGGAGCTCCCCGGGATCAGAGGTCAAGGTTGCTGCTGGAGCCTCATTGTCCCCGCTTTCACCGTCGCTATAATTTGCTGCTGCTGCTGCCATGATGTTTGTGAAAAGGGGTTGTAACAGAGTCCACTTTATATAGCGACGGCGGGTGAGGGGGTGAGGGGGGTCCTTACGGCGTAGGTTTTGTCATCTCTTGCATCTGCTTACGCCCCCGACTCTCCTTAAACATCGCTTGGTAGTAACCAGACTTTTCTTGAATCATCTGCATCCAAATCACAAACGGTATTCTCAGGCCAAAACAGTCGTATTTAGGCCACTGCCATATATTCACCATTCTCTTGTCCAGCTCCCCGGTCACGTCCCACTTCATAATGGTGGTACGCTGTTTACGAGCATCTCTATAGTGCATCTCCATTCTTCCAGTCTCGACCTCAAGGTCGGGGTCGGTGCTCTCCTCCATCATCGGGGTAACGACAGTCTTCAAGTTTCCCCATTCCGTTTCGGAAAAAGTCACCAGATACGGGTCGTCTTTCGGGGGGTCTGGGCCGTCTCCGGTGACCTGAAAGACGCGCAGTTCCTCCGCAACGTTGTCAAAGAGGCAGACCAGTTTATTCCCGTTGGGCAGCTCCCAGATAGCCCTCGGGTCTTCCGACGGTCGCATCATAGGTACCCGTCTACGTGCCGTATGAATCTTCCTGGGAGCCCCCGGAGGCTGCATAATGGCCTCCTGCTCCTGTTGAGTCTTAGAAGGTGAGGTTGAATCTTTCATTTCGGAAGTCCCAGACATGTCTGTATTTTTTGAAAAGATAGAGTTGGCCCTGCAGCGCGAAGCTCCCTATATTCTACACGGCCTGCTCGTGGGGGCGTGGTACGGATGAAGATGATGCCTCTAGGAGGAGGAAAAGGCCCCCCGCTCGACGTAATACAATTTAATTGTCTCTGTCACCCCATATCTGCACGGTCATGTATGACAAACAAAACTATAAACAGAATTTACTGGCGGGGAAATTGTCAGACTTGATGTATGACCAGGTGGTACGGCCTTGATGATGCTACTCGTGCCTGTGTAAGAAAATTATCTGTAATTTGGGACGTATGTGAAAACAAAACTTTAAACAGAATTTACTGGAGGGCAAAAGTGTCAGACTCGATGTATGGCCCGCGTGGCCGGGTAGGGGGGCGCCTCGATGGCCAGGTGGCACGGCCCTGCAGAATTTACTGGCGGACAAATTGACAGACTCGATGTATGTCTCGACTTATGACCTTTACAAATTGGCGCCATACGCCGATGTGATACAAACGCTCGCGTGAGGAAAAAACACACGGTCAAAACTAGCGCCGAGCGTTTTTATTGGACGATAGACCCTGCACCTCCTCCTCTCATTCTTTGCTCCAACTTTACCATTTTATCCCACAGTCTCTCACAGTTTCTCTCAGACTCGCGCAGCAGCACGCCTCTCAGCTCTCCCGCATCGCTCTCTCCGAGGATTATCCAAAGCCGTGCGGACCTTTCCGCGCTACCGCACCAGTATGTGAATAAGTCCTTTGCTGATTCTCCGAAGCCCGGGGACCTTACCACGCTACCGCACACCGTACGCTCGCGCTCCATCAGGTAACCCAGCCACGCTCACTCCCGCCCGCGCACCACAAAATAATAATAATAATAACTTATTCAAATAACACACGCTCATAAGCACTCTCATCAATATCATTTTTAAAATAATACACACTCATAAGCACTCTCCTCAATATCATTTTAAAATAATAAACATTTAAAATAAGCATTTAAAATAATAAATAATTAAATCCAAATACCATTGCAGCACTAACACAACCAACCCAGGCCCCCTAAGCCACAATCATTTAAAATAATAAATAAATAATTAAATACAAATACCATTGCAGCAGTTACACAACCAACCCCCGGGGAAGAAGACAAAAAAAATATTTAAATAAATAATTAAATCCACATGCTATTGCGTCAGTTACACAACCAAGCTCAACCCACCAAAACATAAGCTCCGCCCACTGAACTTTTGAACGTGACCTTTGACCCGACCTGTCATTTTGACGAAAGCGGTATTGCATCTCTCTCTGCTGTAAGCTGTTCGTGCCTTTATTCCACCAGGGCGCGATCTTCTCACAAACTTGAAAACTGTCACTCCCCATTCACGTTTTACAACTTATTGTTAATGATAAAGAGACAGCTTTTTACACACAGTTTTAAACAAAGTACTGATATTATTCCTCTTCAACTGACCGCTTTGTTTTCTATGCAAAAACCACTTCGCCACAGAAGACTCGATATTATTGGCATAGCAAGTTCTGCTCTTCTCCTTTCAAAACTTGCTAAAAGCTGTATTTAAAAGAACAGATTGGCCGGGGTAATTCACACCCTTCAATGCCAGCTTAATGTTTAGGTTAGTGGGAATCACAGAGGAATTAGGGATGGAAACTTCTTTGCTGGTGGTAGAAGCGGTCTGGTG
Organism: Brienomyrus brachyistius; assembly: GCF_023856365.1. Taxonomy (NCBI): domain Eukaryota; kingdom Metazoa; phylum Chordata; class Actinopteri; order Osteoglossiformes; family Mormyridae; genus Brienomyrus; species Brienomyrus brachyistius. The sequence continues at coordinate 39,752,573 of NC_064534.1, forward strand.
AATTTTTAGAGAGAAGAGGCCGTCGATGTTTGAATGTAAAAAATTGTTCTGGCTGCAGCCTGCAGTATGGACTTGTTGGTGTGTGTAGCTCCCAGTGTTCTGACAGCGCGACGTTTTGGGGAAGCATGTGATTCAGCAGCTACCAGTGGCCTTCGTGCGGCGGAGATTTTGTGGCTGTTAGCGGAGTTGATAACAGAGGGTCGTTAAGAGAAGCCTGCATGCAGTAGGCAAAGGAGTAATGTTTGCCGGCGGGGGACGTGCGGCGATTAACCTGTGCGGTAGTGAAAAGGAGTTAAAAAGAAGGAAGTGTGCGGATGCGGAAAGAATGGAATAATTGTGGTAGGCTGCCGGCTGAGTAGTTTGGTGAATGTTTGGTGTGGGTCCGGCGTTGCCGATTGGATGGTGGGGCTGCAGTGTGAGTCAGATAAAAAAAAAAAAAAACATTAGTAGGATCCAATGGGACCAACTGGCATGTATAGAGGCGTGTAATGCAAAAGGGCTGTTTTTGGTAGCATCCCTCGCTTACGGCCATACCAACCTGAACACGCCCGATCTCGTCTGATCTCGGAAGCCAAGCAGGGTAGGGTCTGGTTAGTACTTGGATGGGAGACCTCCTGGGAATACCAGGTGCTGTAAGCTTTTCTCACTTTTACTTTATACAGGGGGCGCTCCACTTCACGTTTAATTTAAATCTATCACTCCCCTTCCATTTTACTATTTAATATATATATATATATTTTTCTCTCATTCATAAAGGCAGCTTTTACACACCGTTTTACTCTAAATACTTCCTGGTAATTCTAGGTGCTGTAAGCTGTTCGTGCCTTTATTCCACCAGGGCGCGATCTTCTCACAAACTTGAAAACTGTCACTCCCCATTCACGTTTTACAACTTATTGTTAATGATAAAGAGACAGCTTTTTACACACAGTTTTAAACAAAGTACTGATATTATTCCTCTTCAACTGACCGCTTTGTTTTCTATGCAAAAACCACTTCGCCACAGAAGACTCGATATTATTGGCATAGCAAGTTCTGCTCTTCTCCTTTCAAAACTTGCTAAAAGCTGTATTTAAAAGAACAGATTGGCCGGGGTAATTCACACCCTTCAATGCCAGCTTAATGTTTAGGTTAGTGGGAATCACAGAGGAATTAGGGATGGAAACTTCTTTGCTGGTGGTAGAAGCGGTCTGGTGAATTTTTAGAGAGAAGAGGCCGTCGATGTTTGAATGTAAAAAATTGTTCTGGCTGCAGCCTGCAGTATGGACTTGTTGGTGTGTGTAGCTCCCAGTGTTCTGACAGCGCGACGTTTTGGGGAAGCATGTGATTCAGCAGCTACCAGTGGCCTTCGTGCGGCGGAGATTTTGTGGCTGTTAGCGGAGTTGATAACAGAGGGTCGTTAAGAGAAGCCTGCATGCAGTAGGTAAAGGAGTAATGTTTGCCGGCGGGGGACGTGCGGCGATTAACCTGTGCGGTAGTGAAAAGGAGTTAAAAAGAAGGAAGTGTGCGGATGCGGAAAGAATGGAATAATTGTGGTAGGCTGCCGGCTGAGTAGTTTGGTGAATGTTTGGTGTGGGTCCGGCGTTGCCGATTGGATGGTGGGGCTGCAGTGTGAGTCAGATAAAAAAAAAAAAAAAACATTAGTAGGATCCAATGGGACTAACTGGCATGTATAGAGGCGTATAATGCAAAAGGGCTGTTTTTGGTAGCATCTCTCGCATACGGCCATACCACCCTGAACACGCCCGATCTCGTCTGATCTCGGAAGCTAAGCAGGGTAGGGTCTGGTTAGTACTTGGATGGGAGACCTCCTGGGAATACCTGGTGCTGTAAGCTTTTCTCACTTTTACTTTATACAGGGGGCACTCCACTTCACGATTAATTTAAATCTATCACTCCCCTTACATTTTACTATTTTATATATATCTATATATTTTTCTCTCATTCATAAAGGCAGCTTTTACACACCGTTTTACTCTAAATACTTCCTGGTAATTCTAGGTGCTGTAAGCTGTTCGTGCCTTTATTCCACCAGGGCGCGATCTTCTCACAAACTTGAAGACTGTCACTCCCCATTCACGTTTTACAACTTATTGTTAATGATAAAGAGACAGCTTTTTACACACAGTTTTAAACAAAGTACTGATATTATTCCTCTTCAACTGACCGCTTTGTTTTCTATGCAAAAACCACTTCGCCACAGAAGACTCGATATTATTGGCATAGCAAGTTCTGCTCTTCTCCTTTCAAAACTTGCTAAAAGCTGTATTTAAAAGAACAGATTGGCCGGGGTAATTCACACCCTTCAATGCCAGCTTAATGTTTAGGTTAGTGGGAATCACAGAGGAATTAGGGATGGAAACTTCTTTGCTGGTGGCAGAAGCGGTCTGGTGAATTTTTAGAGAGAAGAGGCCGTCGATGTTTCAATGTAGAAAATTGTTCTGGCTGCAGCCTGCAGTATGGACTTGTTGGCGTGTGTAGCTCCCAGTGTTCTGACAGCGTGACATTTTGGGGAAGCATGTGATTCAACAGCAACCAGTGGGCTTCGTGTGGCGGAGATTTTGTGGCTGTTAGCGGAGTTGATAACAGAGGGTCTTTAAGAGAAGCCTGCATGCGGTAGGCAAATGAGTAATGTTTGCCGGCGGGGGACGTGCGGCGATTAACCTGTTCGGTAGTGAAAAGGACTTAAAGAGAAGGAAGTGTGCGGATGCGGAAAGAATGGAATAATTGTGGTAGGCTGCCGGCTGAGTAGTTTGGTGAATGTTTGGTGTGGGTGCGGCGCTGCCGATTGGATGGTGGTGCTGCAGTGTGAGTCAGATAAAAAAAAAAAAAAACAGGAGTAGGATCCAATGGGACTAACTGGCATGTATAGAGGCGTGTAATGCAAAAGGGCTGTTTTTGTTCGCAGCTCTCGCTTATGGCCATACCACCCTGAACACGCCCGATCTCGTCAGATCTCAGAAGCCAAGCAGGATAGAGTCTGGTTAGTACTTGGATGGGAGACCTACTGGGGTTACCCTGTGCTGTAAGCTTTTCTCACTTTTACTTTATACAGGGGGCACTCCACCTCACGATTAATTTAAATCTATCACTCCCCTTCCATTTTACTATTTTATATATTTCTTTTTTCTCTCATTCATAAAGGCAGCTTTTACACACCGTTTTACTCTAAATACTTCCTGGTAATTCTAGGTGCTGTAAGCTGTTCGTGCCTTTATTCCACCAGGGCGCGATCTTCTCACAAACTTGAAGACTGTCACTCCCCATTCACGTTTTACAACTTATTGTTAATGATAAAGAGACAGCTTTTTACACACAGTTTTAAACAAAGTACTGATATTATTCCTCTTCAACTGACCGCTTTGTTTTCTATGCAAAAACCACTTCGCCACAGAAGACTCGATATTATTGGCATAGCAAGTTCTGCTCTTCTCCTTTCAAAACTTGCTAAAAACTGTATTTAAAAGAACAGATTGGCCGGGGTAATTCACACCCTTCAATGCCAGCTTAATGTTTAGGTTAGTGGGAATCACAGAGGAATTAGGGATGGAAACTTCTTTGCTGGTGGTAGAAGCGGTCTGGTGAATTTTTAGAGAGAAGAGGCCGTCGATGTTTGAATGTAGAAAATTGTTCTGGCTGCAGCCTGCAGTATGGACTTGTTGGTGTGTGTAGCTCCCAGTGTTCTGACAGCGCGACGTTTTGGGGAAGCATGTGATTCAACAGCTACCAGTGGGCTTCGTGCGGCGGAGATTTTGTGGCTGTTAGCGGAGTTGATAACAGAGGGTCGTTAAGAGAAGCCTGCATGCAGTAGGCAAATGAGTAATGTTTGCCGGCGGGGGACGTGCGGCGATTAACCTGTGCGGTAGTGTAAAGGAGTTAAAAAGAAGGAAGTGTGCGGATGCGGAAAGAATGGAATAATTGTGGTAGGCTGCCGGCTGAGTAGTTTGGTGAATGTTTGGTGTGGGTCCGGCGCTGCCGATTGGATGGTGGTGCTGCAGTGTGAGTCAGATAAAAAAAAAAAAAAAACCAGGAGTAGGATCCAATGGGACTAACTGGCATGTATAGAGGCGTGTAATGCAAAAGGGCTGTTTTTGATAGCGTCTCTCGCTTATGGCCATACCACCCTGAACACGCCCGATCTCATCCGATCTCGGAAGCCAAGCAGGGTAGGGTCTGGTTAGTACTTGGATGGGAGACCTCCTGGGAATACCAGGTGCTGTAAGCTTTTCTCACTTTTACTTTATACAGGGGGCGCTCCACTTCACGATTAATTTAAATCTATCACTCCCCTTCCATTTTACTATTTTATATATATATATACATATATATATATATATATATATATATATATATATATTTTTTTTTTCTCTCATTCATAAAGGCAGCATTTACACACCGTTTTACTCTAAATACTTCCTGGTAATTCTAGGTGCTGTAAGCTGTTCGTGCCTTTATTCCACCAGGGCGCGATCTTCTCACAAACTTGAAGACTGTCACTCCCCATTCACGTTTTACAACTTATTGTTAATGATAAAGAGACAGCTTTTTACACACAGTTTTAAACAAAGTACTGATATTATTCCTCTTCAACTGACCGCTTTGTTTTCTATGCAAAAACCACTTCGCCACAGAAGACTCGATATTATTGGCATAGCAAGTTCTGCTCTTCTCCTTTCAAAACTTGCTAAAAGCTGTATTTAAAAGAACAGATTGGCCGGGGTAATTCACACCCTTCAATGCCAGCTTAATGTTTAGGTTAGTGGGAATCACAGAGGAATTAGGGATGGAAACTTCTTTGCTGGTGGTAGAAGCGGTCTGGTGAATTTTTAGAGAGAAGAGGCCGTCGATGTTTGAATGTAAAAAATTGTTCTGGCTGCAGCCTGCAGTATGGACTTGTTGGTGTGTGTAGCTCCCAGTGTTCTGACAGCGCGACGTTTTGGGGAAGCATGTGATTCAGCAGCTACCAGTGGGCTTCGTGCGGCGGAGATTTTGTGGCTGTTAGCGGAGTTGATAACAGAAGGTCATTAAGAGAAGCCTGCATGCGGTAGGCAAAGGAGTAATGTTTGCCGGCGGGGGACGTGCGGCGATTAACCTGTGCGGTAGTGAAAAGGAGTTAAAGAGAAGGAAGTGTGCGGATGCGGAAAGAATGGAATAATTGTGGTAGGCTGCCGGCTGAGTAGTTTGGTGAATGTTTGGTGTGGTTCCGGCACTTCCGATTGGATGGTGGGGCTGCAGTGTGAGTCAGATAAAAAAAAAAAAAAAACAGGAGTAGGATCCAATGGGACTAACTGGCATGTATAGAGGCGTGTAATGCAAAAGGGCTGTTTTTGGTAGTTTTTCGCGCTCACGGCCATACCACCCTGAACACGCCCGATCTCGTCTGATCTCAGAAGCCAAGCAGGATAGAGTCTGGTTAGTACTTGGATGGGAGACCTACTGGGATTACCCTGTGCTGTAAGCTTTTCTCACTTTTACTTTATACAGGGGGCGCTCCACTTCTCGATTAATTTAAATCTATCACTCCCCTTCCATTTTACTATTTTATATATATATATTTTTTTTTTCTCTCATTCATAAAGGCAGCTTTTACACACCGTTTTACTCTAAATACTGCCTGGTAATTATAGCTACTGTAAGCTGTTTGTGCCTTTATTCCACCAGGGCGCGATCTTCTCACAAACTTGAAGACTGTCACTCCCCATTCACGTTTTACAACTTATTGTTAATGATAAAGAGACAGCTTTTTACACACAGTTTTAAACAAAGTACTGATATTATTCCTCTTCAACTGACCGCTTTGTTTTCTATGCAAAAACCACTTCGCCACGGAAGACTCGATATTATTGGCATAGCAAGTTCTGCTCTTCTCCTTTCAAAACTTGCTAAAAGCTGTATTTAAAAGAACAGATTGGCCGGGGTAATTCACACCCTTCAATGCCAGCTTAATGTTTAGGTTAGTGGGAATCACAGAGGAATTAGGGATGGAAACTTCTTTGCTGGTGGTAGAAGCGGTCTGGTGAATTTTTAGAGAGAAGAGGCCGTCGATGTTTGAATGTAGAAAATTGTTCTGGCTGCAGCCTGCAGTATGGACTTGTTGGTGTGTGTAGCTCCCAGTGTTCTGACAGCGTGACGTTTTGGGGAAGCATGTGATTCAGCAGCTACCAGTGGGCTTCGTGCGGCTGAGATTTTGTGGCTGTTAGCGGAGTTGATAATAGAGGGTCGTTAAGAGAAGCCTGCATGCGGTAGGCAAAGGAGTAATGTTTGCTGGCGGGGGACGTGCGGCGATTAACCTGTGCGGTAGTGAAAAGGAGTTAAAGAGAAGGAAGTGTGCGGATGCGGAAAGAATGGAATAATTGTGGTAGGCTGCCGGCTGAGTAGTTTGGTGAATGTTTGGTGTGGTTCCGGCACTTCCGATTGGATGGTGGGGCTGCAGTGTGAGTCAGATAAAAAAAAAAAAAAAAAACAGGAGTAGGATCCAATGGGACTAACTGGCATGTATAGAGGCGTGTAATGCAAAAGGGCTGTTTTTGGTAGTTTTTCGCGCTCATGGCCATACCACCCTGAACACGCCCGATCTCGTCCGATCTCAGAAGCCAAGCAGGATAGAGTCTGGTTAGTACTTGGATGGAAGACCTACTGGGATTACCCTGTGCTGTAAGCTTTTCTCACTTTTACTTTATACAGGGGGCGCTCCACTTCTCGATTAATTTAAATCTATCACTCCCCTTCCATTTTACTATTTTATATATATATATTTTTTTTTTCTCTCATTCATAAAGGCAGCTTTTACACACCGTTTTACTCTAAATACTGCCTGGTAATTATAGCTACTGTAAGCTGTTTGTGCCTTTATTCCACCAGGGCGCGATCTTCTCACAAACTTGAAGACTGTCACTCCCCATTCACGTTTAACAACTTATTGTTAACGATAAAGTGACAGCTTTTTACACACAGTTTTAAACAAAGTACTGATATTATTCCTCTTCAACTGACCGCTTTGTTTTCTATGCAAAAACCACTTCGCCACAGAAGACTCGATATTATTGGCATAGCAAGTTCTGCTCTTCTCCTTTCAAAACTTGCTAAAAGCTGTATTTAAAAGAACAGATTGGCCGGGGTAATTCACACCCTTCAATGCCAGCTTAATGTTTAGGTTAGTGGGAATCACAGAGGAATTAGGGATGGAAACTTCTTTGCTGGTGGTAGAAGCGGTCTGGTGAATTTTTAGAGAGAAGAGGCCGTCGATGTTTGAATGTAGAAAATTGTTCTGGCTGCAGCCTGCAGTATGGACTTGTTGGTGTGTGTAGCTCCCAGTGTTCTGACAGCGTGACGTTTTGGGGAAGCATGTGATTCAGCAGCTACCAGTGGGCTTCGTGCGGCGGAGATTTTGTGGCTGTTAGCGGAGTTGATAATAGAGGGTCGTTAAGAGAAGCCTGCATGCGGTAGGCAAAGGAGTAATGTTTGCTGGCGGGGGACGTGCGGCGATTAACCTGTGCGGTAGTGAAAAGGAGTTAAAGAGAAGGAAGTGTGCGGATGCGGAAAGAATGGAATAATTGTGGTAGGCTGCCGGCTGAGTAGTTTGGTGAATGTTTGGTGTGGGTCCGGCGTTGCCGATTGGATGGTGGGGCTGCAGTGTGAGTCAGATAAAAAAAAAAAAAAAAAACCAGGAGTAGGATCCAATGGGACCAACTGGCATGTATAGAGGCGTGTAATGCAAAAGGGCTGTTTTTGGTCGCATCTCTCGCTTATGGCCATACCACCCTGAACACGCCTGATCTTGTCTGATCTCGGAAGCTAAGCAGGGTAGGGTCTGGTTAGTACTTGGATGGGAGACCTCCTGGGAATACCAGGTGCTGTAAGCTTTTCTCACTTTTACTTTATACAGGGGGCGCTCCACTTCACGATTAATTTAAATCTATCACTCCCCTTCCATTTTACTATTTTATATATATATATATATTTTTCTCTCATTCATAAAGGCAGCTTTTACACACCGTTTTACTCTAAATACTTCCTGGTAATTCTAGGTGCTGTAAGCTGTTCGTGCCTTTATTCCACCAGGGCGCGATCTTCTCACAAACTTGAAGACTGTCACTCCCCATTCACGTTTTACAACTTATTGTTAATGATAAAGAGACAGCTTTTTACACACAGTTTTAAAGAAAGTACTGATATTATTCCTCTTCAACTGACCGCTTTGTTTTCTATGCAAAAACCACTTCGCCACAGAAGACTCGATATTATTGGCATAGCAAGTTCTGCTCTTCTCCTTTCAAAACTTGCTAAAAGCTGTATTTAAAAGAACAGATTGGCCGGGGTAATTCACACCCTTCAATGCCAGCTTAATGTTTAGGTTAGTGGGAATCACAGAGGAATTAGGGATGGAAACTTCTTTGCTGGTGGTAGAAGCGGTCTGGTGAATTTTTAGAGAGAAGAGGCCGTCGATGTTTGAATGTAGAAAATTGTTCTGGCTGCAGCCTGCAGTATGGACTTGTTGGTGTGTGTAGCTCCCAGTGTTCTGACAGCGTGACGTTTTGGGGAAGCATGTGATTCAGCAGCTACCAGTGGGCTTCGTGCGGCTGAGATTTTGTGGCTGTTAGCGGAGTTGATAATAGAGGGTCGTTAAGAGAAGCCTGCATGCGGTAGGCAAAGGAGTAATGTTTGCTGGCGGGGGACGTGCGGCGATTAACCTGTGCGGTAGTGAAAAGGAGTTAAAGAGAAGGAAGTGTGCGGATGCGGAAAGAATGGAATAATTGTGGTAGGCTGCCGGCTGAGTAGTTTGGTGAATGTTTGGTGTGGTTCCGGCACTTCCGATTGGATGGTGGGGCTGCAGTGTGAGTCAGATAAAAAAAAAAAAAAAAAACAGGAGTAGGATCCAATGGGACTAACTGGCATGTATAGAGGCGTGTAATGCAAAAGGGCTGTTTTTGGTAGTTTTTCGCGCTCATGGCCATACCACCCTGAACACGCCCGATCTCGTCCGATCTCAGAAGCCAAGCAGGATAGAGTCTGGTTAGTACTTGGATGGAAGACCTACTGGGATTACCCTGTGCTGTAAGCTTTTCTCACTTTTACTTTATACAGGGGGCGCTCCACTTCTCGATTAATTTAAATCTATCACTCCCCTTCCATTTTACTATTTTATATATATATATTTTTTTTTTCTCTCATTCATAAAGGCAGCTTTTACACACCGTTTTACTCTAAATACTGCCTGGTAATTATAGCTACTGTAAGCTGTTTGTGCCTTTATTCCACCAGGGCGCGATCTTCTCACAAACTTGAAGACTGTCACTCCCCATTCACGTTTAACAACTTATTGTTAACGATAAAGTGACAGCTTTTTACACACAGTTTTAAACAAAGTACTGATATTATTCCTCTTCAACTGACCGCTTTGTTTTCTATGCAAAAACCACTTCGCCACAGAAGACTCGATATTATTGGCATAGCAAGTTCTGCTCTTCTCCTTTCAAAACTTGCTAAAAGCTGTATTTAAAAGAACAGATTGGCCGGGGTAATTCACACCCTTCAATGCCAGCTTAATGTTTAGGTTAGTGGGAATCACAGAGGAATTAGGGATGGAAACTTCTTTGCTGGTGGTAGAAGCGGTCTGGTGAATTTTTAGAGAGAAGAGGCCGTCGATGTTTGAATGTAGAAAATTGTTCTGGCTGCAGCCTGCAGTATGGACTTGTTGGTGTGTGTAGCTCCCAGTGTTCTGACAGCGTGACGTTTTGGGGAAGCATGTGATTCAGCAGCTACCAGTGGGCTTCGTGCGGCGGAGATTTTGTGGCTGTTAGCGGAGTTGATAATAGAGGGTCGTTAAGAGAAGCCTGCATGCGGTAGGCAAAGGAGTAATGTTTGCTGGCGGGGGACGTGCGGCGATTAACCTGTGCGGTAGTGAAAAGGAGTTAAAGAGAAGGAAGTGTGCGGATGCGGAAAGAATGGAATAATTGTGGTAGGCTGCCGGCTGAGTAGTTTGGTGAATGTTTGGTGTGGGTCCGGCGTTGCCGATTGGATGGTGGGGCTGCAGTGTGAGTCAGATAAAAAAAAAAAAAAAAAACCAGGAGTAGGATCCAATGGGACCAACTGGCATGTATAGAGGCGTGTAATGCAAAAGGGCTGTTTTTGGTCGCATCTCTCGCTTATGGCCATACCACCCTGAACACGCCTGATCTTGTCTGATCTCGGAAGCTAAGCAGGGTAGGGTCTGGTTAGTACTTGGATGGGAGACCTCCTGGGAATACCAGGTGCTGTAAGCTTTTCTCACTTTTACTTTATACAGGGGGCGCTCCACTTCACGATTAATTTAAATCTATCACTCCCCTTCCATTTTACTATTTTATATATATATATATATTTTTCTCTCATTCATAAAGGCAGCTTTTACACACCGTTTTACTCTAAATACTTCCTGGTAATTCTAGGTGCTGTAAGCTGTTCGTGCCTTTATTCCACCAGGGCGCGATCTTCTCACAAACTTGAAGACTGTCACTCCCCATTCACGTTTTACAACTTATTGTTAATGATAAAGAGACAGCTTTTTACACACAGTTTTAAAGAAAGTACTGATATTATTCCTCTTCAACTGACCGCTTTGTTTTCTATGCAAAAACCACTTCGCCACAGAAGACTCGATATTATTGGCATAGCAAGTTCTGCTCTTCTCCTTTCAAAACTTGCTAAAAGCTGTATTTAAAAGAACAGATTGGCCGGGGTAATTCACACCCTTCAATGCCAGCTTAATGTTTAGGTTAGTGGGAATCACAGAGCAATTAGGGATGGAAACTTCTTTGCTGGTGGTAGAAGCGGTCTGGTGAATTTTTAGAGAGAAGAGGCCGTCGATGTTTGAATGTAGAAAATTGTTCTGGCTGCAGCCTGCAGTATGGACTTGTTGGTGTGTGTAGCTCCCAGTGTTCTGACAGCGCGACGTTTTGGGGAAGCATGTGATTCAGCAGCTACCAGTGGGCTTCGTGCGGCGGAGATTTTGTGGCTGTTAGCGGAGTTGATAACAGAGGGTCGTTAAGAGAAGCCTGCATGCAGTAGGCAAAGATGTAATGTTTGCCGGCGGGGGACGTGCGGCGATTAACCTGTGCGGTAGTGAAAAGGAGTTAAAGAGAAGGAAGTGTGCGGATGCGCAAAGAATGGAATAATTGTGGTAGGCTGCCGGCTGAGTAGTTTGGTGAATGTTTGGTGTGGGTCCGGCGCTGCCGATTGGATGGTGGTGCTGCAGTGTGAGTCAGATAAAAAAAAAAAAAAAACCAGGAGTATGATCCAATGGGACTAACTGGCATGTATAGACGCGTGTAATGCAAAAGGGCTGTTTTTGGTCACGTCTCTCGCTTATGGCCATACCACCCTGAACACGCCTGATCTCATCCGATCTCGGAAGCCAAGCAGGGTAGGGTCTGGTTAGTACTTGGATGGGAGACCTCCTGGGAATACCAGGTGCTGTAAGCTTTTCTCACTTTTACTTTATACAGGGGGCGCTCCACTTCACGATTAATTTAAATCTATCACTCCCCTTCCATTTTACTATTTTATATATATATATATTTTTCTCTCATTCATAAAGGCAGCTTTTACACACCGTTTTACTCTAAATACTTCCTGGTAATTCTAGGTGCTGTAAGCTGTTCGTGCCTTTATTCCACCAGGGCGCGATCTTCTCACAAACTTGAAGACTGTCACTCCCCATTCACGTTTTACAACTTATTGTTAATGATAAAGAGACAGCTTTTTACACACAGTTTTAAACAAAGTACTGATATTATTCCTCTTCAACTGACCGCTTTGTTTTCTATGCAAAAACCACTTCGCCACAGAAGACTCGATATTATTGGAATAGCAAGTTCTGCTCTTCTCCTTTCAAAACTTGCTAAAAGCTGTATTTAAAAGAACAGATTGGCCGGGGTAATTCACACCCTTCAATGCCAGCTTAATGTTTAGGTTAGTGGGAATCACAGAGGAATTAGGGATGGAAACTTCTTTGCTGGTGGTAGAAGCGGTCTGGTGAATTTTTAGAGAGAAGAGGCCGTCGATGTTTGAATGTAGAAAATTGTTCTGGCTGCAGCCTGCAGTATGGACTTGTTGGTGTGTGTAGCTCCCAGTGTTCTGACAGCGCGATGTTTTGGGGAAGCATGTGATTCAGCAGCTACCAGTGGGCTTCGTGCGGCGGAGATTTTGTGGCTGTTAGCGGAGTTGATAACAGAGGGTCGTTAATAGAAGCCTGCATGCAGTAGGCAAAGGAGTAATGTTTGCCGGCGGGGGACGTGCGGCGATTAACCTGTGCGGTAGTGAAAAGGAGTTAAAAAGAAGGAAGTGTGCGGATGCGGAAAGAATGGAATAATTGTGGTAGGCTGCCGGCTGAGTAGTTTGGTGAATGTTTGGTGTGGGTCCGGCGCTGCCGATTGGATGGTGGGGCTGCAGTGTGAGTCAGATAAAAAAAAAAAAAGAACATTAGTAGTATCCAATGGGACCAACTGGCATGTATAGAGGCGTGTAATGCAAAAGGGCTGTTTTTGGTAGCTTCTCTCGCTTACGGCCATACCACCCTGAACACGCCCGATCTCGTCTGATCTCGGAAGCTAAGCAGGGTTGGGTCTGGTTAGTACTTGGATGGGAGACCACCTGGGAATACCAGGTGCTGTAAGCTTTTCTCACTTTTACTTTATACAGGGGGCGCTCCACTTCACGATTAATTTAAATCTATCACTCCCCTTCCATTTTACTATTTTATATATATATATATATATATATATATATTTTTTCTCTCATTCATAAAGGCAGCTTTTAGAAACCGTTTTACTCTAAATACTTCCTGGTAATTCTAGGTGCTGTAAGCTGTTCGTGCCTTTATTCCACCAGGGCGCGATCTTCTCACAAACTTGAAGACTGTCACTCCCCATTCACGTTTTACAACTTATTGTTAATGATAAAGAGACAGCTTTTTACAAACAGTTTTAAACAAAGTACTGATATTATTCCTCTTCAACTGACCGCTTTGTTTTCTATGCAAAAACCACTTCGCCACAGAAGACTCGATATTATTGGCATAGCAAGTTCTGCTCTTCTCCTTTCAAAACTTGCTAAAAGCTGTATTTAAAAGAACAGATTGGCCGGGGTAATTCACACCCTTCAATGCCAGCTTAATGTTTAGGTTAGTGGGAATCACAGAGGAATTAGGGATGGAAACTTCTTTGCTGGTGGTAGAAGCGGTCTGGTGAATTTTTAGAGAGAAGAGGCCGTCGATGTTTGAATGTAGAAAATTGTTCTGGCTGCAGCCTGCAGTATGGACTTGTTGGTGTGTGTAGCTCCCAGTGTTCTGACAGCGCGACGTTTTGGGGAAGCATGTGATTCAACAGCTACCAGTGGGCTTCGTGCGGCGGAGATTTTGTGGCTGTTAGCGGAGTTGATAACAGAGGGTCGTTAAGAGAAGCCTGCATGCAGTAGGCAAATGAGTAATGTTTGCCGGCGGGGGACGTGCGGCGATTAACCTGTGCGGTAGTGTAAAGGAGTTAAAAAGAAGGAAGTGTGCGGATGCGGAAAGAATGGAATAATTGTGGTAGGCTGCCGGCTGAGTAGTTTGGTGAATGTTTGGTGTGGGTCCGGCGCTGCCGATTGGATGGTGGTGCTGCAGTGTGAGTCAGATAAAAAAAAAAAAAAAACCAGGAGTAGGATCCAATGGGACTAACTGGCATGTATAGAGGCGTGTAATGCAAAAGGGCTGTTTTTGATAGCGTCTCTCGCTTATGGCCATACCACCCTGAACACGCCCGATCTCATCCGATCTCGGAAGCCAAGCAGGGTAGGGTCTGGTTAGTACTTGGATGGGAGACCTCCTGGGAATACCAGGTGCTGTAAGCTTTTCTCACTTTTACTTTATACAGGGGGCGCTCCACTTCACGATTAATTTAAATCTATCACTCCCCTTCCATTTTACTATTTTATATATATATATATATTTTTCTCTCATTCATAAAGGCAGCTTTTACACACCGTTTTACTCTAAATACTTCCTGGTAATTCTAGGTGCTGTAAGCTGTTCGTGCCTTTATTCCACCAGGGCGCGATCTTCTCACAAACTTGAAGACTGTCACTCCCCATTCACGTTTTACAACTTATTGTTAATGATAAAGAGACAGCTTTTTACACACAGTTTTAAACAAAGTACTGATATTATTCCTCTTCAACTGACCGCTTTGTTTTCTATGCAAAAACCACTTCGCCACAGAAGACTCGATATTATTGGCATAGCAAGTTCTGCTCTTCTCCTTTCAAAACTTGCTAAAAGCTGTATTTAAAAGAACAGATTGGCCGGGGTAATTCACACCCTTCAATGCCAGCTTAATGTTTAGGTTAGTGGGAATCACAGAGGAATTAGGGATGGAAACTTCTTTGCTGGTGGTAGAAGCGGTCTGGTGAATTTTTAGAGAGAAGAGGCCGTCGATGTTTGAATGTAGAACATTGTTCTGGCTGCAGCCTGCAGTATGGACTTGTTGGTGTGTGTAGCTCCCAGTGTTCTGACAGCGCGACGTTTTGGGGAAGCATGTGATTCAGCAGCTACCAGTGGGCTTCGTGCGGCGGAGATTTTGTGGCTGTTAGCGGAGTTGATAACAGAGGGTCGTTAAGAGAAGCCTGCATGCAGTAGGCAAAGGAGTAATGTTTGCCGGCGGGGGACGTGCGGCGATTAACCTGTGTGGTAGTGAAAAGGAGTTAAAAAGAAGGAAGTGTGCGGATGCGGAAAGAATGGAATAATTGTGGTAGGCTGCCGGCTGAGTAGTTTGGTGAATGTTTGGTGTGGGTCCGGCGCTGCCGATTGGATGGTGGGGCTGCAGTGTGAGTCAGATAAAAAAAAAAAAATAACCAGGAGTAGGATCCAATGGGACTAACTGGCATGTATAGAGGCGTGTAATGCAAAAGGGCTGTTTTTGGTCGCGTCTTTCGCTTATGGCCATACCACCCTGAACACGCCCGATCTCATCCGATCTCGGAAGCCAAGCAGGGTAGGGTCTGGTTAGTACTTGGATGGGAGACCTCCTGGGAATACCAGGTGCTGTAAGCTTTTCTCACTTTTACTTTATACAGGGGGCGCTCCACTTCACGATTAATTTAAATCTATCACTCCCCTTCCATTTTACTATTTTATATATATATATATATTTTTCTCTCATTCATAAAGGCAGCTTTTACACACCGTTTTACTCTAAATACTTCCTGGTAATTCTAGGTGCTGTAAGCTGTTCGTGCCTTTATTCCACCAGGGCGCGATCTTCTCACAAACTTGAAGACTGTCACTCCCCATTCACGTTTTACAACTTATTGTTAATGATAAAGAGACAGCTTTTTACACACAGTTTTAAACAAAGTACTGATATTATTCCTCTTCAACTGACCGCTTTGTTTTCTATGCAAAAACCACTTCGCCACAGAAGACTCGATATTATTGGCATAGCAAGTTCTGCTCTTCTCCTTTCAAAACTTGCTAAAAGCTGTATTTAAAAGAACAGATTGGCCGGGGTAATTCACACCCTTCAATGCCAGCTTAATGTTTAGGTTAGTGGGAATCACAGAGGAATTAGGGATGGAAACTTCTTTGCTGGTGGTAGAAGCGGTCTGGTGAATTTTTAGAGAGAAGAGGCCGTCGATGTTTGAATGTAGAAAATTGTTCTGGCTGCAGCCTGCAGTATGGACTTGTTGGTGTGTGTAGCTCCCAGTGTTCTGACAGCGCGACGTTTTGGGGAAGCATGTGATTCAGCAGCTACCAGTGGGCTTCGTGCGGCGGAGATTTTGTGGCTGTTAGCGGAGTTGATAACAGAGGGTCGTTAAGAGAAGCCTGCATGCAGTAGGCAAAGGAGTAATGTTTGCCGGCGGGGGACGTGCGGCGATTAACCTGTGCGGTAGTGAAAAGGAGTTAAAAAGAAGGAAGTGTGCGGATGCTGTCACGGGACGTGGTGCGCGAGCGCGGAGGAGAGCGGCGAAGGTGCGGAAGGAGGAAGCAGGCAGGCAGGATACGGGACGAACGGGGTTTAATTGGGAATACGAGGATCTCACGCACACAAACATCCATGAACATCAATGACAGACAAAGCAAACTGGGGAGACCAGGACTTAAATACACGGAACAAGGCAGCAGGAAACAAGACATGACTGGGCAGGATCAGGAAATCACACGTGGGTAATTAGGGGGCGTGGCACACACGAGGAGCGGACGAGCCGGGCATGACAGAACCCCCCCCCCAAAGGCGCGCTACACCGGGCGCGCCAAGGAAGGGGGCGACGGACGGGACGAGGCAGAACAGGACCTGGAAAACAAGAACAGAATTAACGCACGACGGGGAACAGGACCGAAGCACAAAACAAGGCAAGAGACAGAACATAGGACAGGAGCAGACAAAGGGCCGGGAAAGCGGAGAGACAGATCAGAAAGGGAGACACAGAGGGAACAGGCGGGACAAAAGGACCGGGAGTGAACGGAGGGAAGCCAGAGGGAGAAGGAGGAACACAAGGAGCGAAGGGACGAGGGACAAAGGCGGAAGGAGGAGAAAAGACAGGCGGGACAGAGACGGGAAAGAAGGGAGAGAAGGAGGGGGAAGGAAGGGGAGCCCGAGGGAGCCCCAGCGGGCGACGGGCGGCAGCCGGAGGGGCCGCAGGCGGCCGGGAGGCCGGAGCCGGAGGGGATCGAGAAGGGGCAGAGGAGACAGGGCGAGGGACCCGCGGAGGGGCCAGGGAGGGAGCAGGAGGGAGCACCAGGGAAGGGGACGAGGGAGCTGGAAGGGGCCAGGGCGATTGCACGGAGGAGGGGGGAGCCGCAGCAGGCGGCGATGTCCGGGGGAGGGCCGGAGGTAGGGGCCCCGCAGGCGACCGACCAGGACCCGGAGAGGGGAGCGAGGCAGGGCGACGAGGCACCGGAGAGGGACCCGCAGGCGACAGCCGACCCGGAGGGCCAGGACCCGCAGGCGCCAACCGAGCCCCAGCGCAGGCGAGGCAGGGCGAGCCAGGGGGCAGGGCGGGCGGGACCCCAGCCCTGCGTCTGTGTCCCCTCCCTTTACGGGACACAGACATGACCCCAGGTCGGGGTCGAGTTCGCCGGGGCGAGGGAGAAACTGTCACAGGGGGAGAAGGGACAGGAGCGCGGTCAGGAGCTGCAGGTGGCTGCAGTGGGGGCGCCTGGACAGGAACAGGAGCGCGGTCCAGAACAGGAGCGCGGTCAGGAACAGGAGCTGGCTGCAGTGGGGGCGCCTGCCCGGGAGCTGCAGCAGGCGGCTGCAGAGGGGGCGCCTCTGCAGGAACTGGAGCGCGGTCAGGAACAGGAGGTGGCTGCAGTGGGGGCGCCGGCCCGGGAGCGGGGTCCGCCGGCAATGACGGCTGCACGGGAGCGGGGTCCGCCGGCAATGGCGGCTGCACGGGAGCGGGGTCCGCCGGCAATGGCGGCTGCACGGGAGCGGGGTCCGCCGGCAATGGCGGCTGCGCGGGAGCGCAAGCCGCAGGTGGAGGAAGCTGCGCAGATCTACCGGACAGCGGCGATGGCTGCTCCGGCTGCGCAGGTTGCAGAGGCTGGCGCTGCGCTGATAGCGCAGGCAGAACTGGCACGTCCTGGGAGGGGGAGACGGGCGCGGTCCTCTTCGGGACCCGGGGTATCGAGTCCCTTACGGCCCTAATACCTCCCCAATTAGCCAGGTATTCGGGCCGGTGATTATACCGGTACAGGGGCGGTAGTTCATCCGGAGCGAACGGCTCCAGCTCGGGATACGAGAAAGGAATGTCCTCCTCGTCGCTGCTGGAAGCCCCGACTCTCACCATGAAGTGGACTCCCCTATGGAACGGGTCAGGGACGGAGCCCTGGACGAGCCCCTCTCTCTCGTCCTCAGCGAAAGACCAGGAGTCGGCGAGGGAGCATGTGCCCAGTCGGATGGGCTCAGGCAGGGGCTTCCTTCTCCTCTGCTTCCTCCTTTTCTTCTGGTCCGTCATTCTGTCACGGGACGTGGTGCGCGAGCGCGGAGGAGAGCGGCGAAGGTGCGGAAGGAGGAAGCAGGCAGGCAGGATACAGGACGAACGGGGTTTAATTGGGAATACGAGGATCTCACGCACACAAACATCCATGAACATCAATGACAGACAAAGCAAACTGGGGAGACCACGACTTAAATACACGGAACAAGGCAGCAGGAAACAAGACACGACTGGGCAGGATCAGGAAATCACACGTGGGTAATTAGGGGGCGTGGCACACACGAGGAGCGGACGAGCCGGGCATGACAGATGCGGAAAGAATGGAATAATTGTGGTAGGCTGCCGGCTGAGTAGTTTGGTGAATGTTTGGTGTGGGTCCGGCGCTGCCGATTGGATGGTGGTGCTGCAGTGTGAGTCAGATTAAAAGAAAAAAAAACCAGGAGTAGGATCCAATGGGACTAACTGGCATGTATAGACGCGTGTAATGCAAAAGGGCTGTTTTTGGTCGCATCTCTCGCTTATGGCCATACCACCCTGAACACGCCCGATCTCATCCGATCTCGGAAGCCAAGCAGGGTAGGGTCTGGTTAGTACTTGGATGGGAGACCTCCTGGGAATACCAGGTGCTGTAAGCTTTTCTCACTTTTACTTTATACAGGGGGCGCTCCACTTCACGATTAATTTAAATCTATCACTCCCCTTCCATTTTACTATTTTATATATATATATATATTTCTCTCATTCATAAAGGCAGCTTTTACACACCGTTTTACTATAAATACTTCCTGGTAATTCTAGGTGCTGTAAGCTGTTCGTGCCTTTATTCCACCAGGGCGCGATCTTCTCACAAACTTGAAGACTGTCACTCCCCATTCACGTTTTACAACTTATTGTTAATGATAAAGAGACAGCTTTTTACACACAGTTTTAAACAAAGTACTGATATTATTCCTCTTCAACTGACCGCTTTGTTTTCTATGCAAAAACCACTTCGCCACAGAAGACTCGATATTATTGGCATAGCAAGTTCTGCTCTTCTCCTTTCAAAACTTGCTAAAAGCTGTATTTAAAAGAACAGATTGGCCGGGGTAATTCACACCCTTCAATGCCAGCTTAATGTTTAGGTTAGTGGGAATCACAGAGGAATTAGGGATGGAAACTTCTTTGCTGGTGGTAGAAGCGGTCTGGTGAATTTTTAGAGAGAAGAGGCCGTCGATGTTTGAATGTAGAAAATTGTTCTGGCTGCAGCCTGCAGTATGGACTTGTTGGTGTGTGTAGCTCCCAGTGTTCTGACAGCGCGACGTTTTGGGGAAGCATGTGATTCAGCAGCTACCAGTGGGCTTCGTGCGGCGGAGATTTTGTGGCTGTTAGCGGAGTTGATAACAGAGGGTCGTTAAGAGAAGCCTGCATGCAGTAGGCAAAGGAGTAATGTTTGCCGGCGGGGGACGTGCGGCGATTAACCTGTGCGGTAGTGAAAAGGAGTTAAAAAGAAGGAAGTGTGCAGATGCGGAAAGAATGGAATAATTGTGGTAGGCTGCCGGCTGAGTAGTTTGGTGAATGTTTGGTGTGGATCCGGCGCTGCCGATTGGATGGTGGTGCTGCAGTGTGAGTCAGATAAAAAAAAAAATAAAACCAGGAGTAGGATCCAATGGGACTAACTGGCATGTATAGACGCGTGTAATGCAAAAGGGCTGTTTTTGGTAGCATCTCTCGCTTACGGCGATACCACCCTGAACACGCCCGATCTTGTCTGATCTCGGAAGCCAAGCAGGGTAGGGTCTGGTTAGTACTTGGATGGGAGACCTCCTGGGAATACCAGGTGCTGTAAGCCTTTCTCACTTTTACTTTATACAGGGGGCGCTCCACTTCACGATTAATTTAAATCTATCACTCCCCTTCCATTTTACTATTTTATATATATATATATATTTTTTTTTTTTTTCTCTCATTCATAAAGGCAGCTTTTAGAAACCGTTTTACTCTAAATACTTCCTGGTAATTCTAGGTGCTGTAAGCTGTTCGTGCCTTTATTCCACCAGGGCGCGATCTTCTCACAAACTTGAAGACTGTCACTCCCCATTCACGTTTTACAACTTATTGTTAATGATAAAGAGACAGCTTTTTACAAACAGTTTTAAACAAAGTACTGATATTATTCCTCTTCAACTGACCGCTTTGTTTTCTATGCAAAAACCACTTCGCCACAGAAGACTCGATATTATTGGCATAGCAAGTTCTGCTCTTCTCCTTTCAAAACTTGCTAAAAGCTGTATTTAAAAGAACAGATTGGCCGGGGTAATTCACACCCTTCAATGCCAGCTTAATGTTTAGGTTAGTGGGAATCACAGAGGAATTAGGGATGGAAACTTCTTTGCTGGTGGTAGAAGCGGTCTGGTGAATTTTTAGAGAGAAGAGGCCGTCGATGTTTGAATGTAGAAAATTGTTCTGGCTGCAGCCTGCAGTATGGACTTGTTGGTGTGTGTAGCTCCCAGTGTTCTGACAGCGCGATGTTTTGGGGAAGCATGTGATTCAGCAGCTACCAGTGGGCTTCGTGCGGCGGAGATTTTGTGGCTGTTAGCGGAGTTCATAACAGAGGGTCGTTAATAGAAGCCTGCATGCAGTAGGCAAAGGAGTAATGTTTGCCGGCGGGGGACGTGCAGCGATTAACCTGTGCAGTAGTGAAAAGGAGTTAAAAAGAAGGAAGTGTGCGGATGCGGAAAGAATGGAATAATTGTTGTAGGCTGCCGGCTGAGTAGTTTGGTGAATGTTTGGTGTGGGTCCGGCGCTGCCGATTGGATGGTGGGGCTGCAGTGTGAGTCAGATAAAAAAAAAAAAATAACCAGGAGTAGGATCCAATGGGACTAACTGGCATGTATAGAGGCGTGTAATGCAAAAGGGCTGTTTTTGGTCGCGTCTTTCGCTTATGGCCATACCACCCTGAACACGCCCGATCTCATCCGATCTCGGAAGCCAAGCAGGGTAGGGTCTGGTTAGTACTTGGATGGGAGACCTCCTGGGAATACCAGGTGCTGTAAGCTTTTCTCACTTTTACTTTATACAGGGGGCGCTCCACTTCACGATTAATTTAAATCTATCACTCCCCTTCCATTTTACTATTTTATATATATATATATATTTTTCTCTCATTCATAAAGGCAGCTTTTACACACCGTTTTACTCTAAATACTTCCTGGTAATTCTAGGTGCTGTAAGCTGTTCGTGCCTTTATTCCACCAGGGCGCGATCTTCTCACAAACTTGAAGACTGTCACTCCCCATTCACGTTTTACAACTTATTGTTAATGATAAAGAGACAGCTTTTTACACACAGTTTTAAACAAAGTACTGATATTATTCCTCTTCAACTGACCGCTTTGTTTTCTATGCAAAAACCACTTCGCCACAGAAGACTCGATATTATTGGCATAGCAAGTTCTGCTCTTCTCCTTTCAAAACTTGCTAAAAGCTGTATTTAAAAGAACAGATTGGCCGGGGTAATTCACACCCTTCAATGCCAGCTTAATGTTTAGGTTAGTGGGAATCACAGAGGAATTAGGGATGGAAACTTCTTTGCTGGTGGTAGAAGCGGTCTGGTGAATTTTTAGAGAGAAGAGGCCGTCGATGTTTGAATGTAGAAAATTGTTCTGGCTGCAGCCTGCAGTATGGACTTGTTGGTGTGTGTAGCTCCCAGTGTTCTGACAGCGCGACGTTTTGGGGAAGCATGTGATTCAGCAGCTACCAGTGGGCTTCGTGCGGCGGAGATTTTGTGGCTGTTAGCGGAGTTGATAACAGAGGGTCGTTAAGAGAAGCCTGCATGCAGTAGGCAAAGGAGTAATGTTTGCCGGCGGGGGACGTGCGGCGATTAACCTGTGCGGTAGTGAAAAGGAGTTAAAGAGAAGGAAGTGTGCGGATGCGGAAAGAATGGAATAATTGTGGTAGGCTGCCGGCTGAGTAGTTTGGTGAATGTTTGGTGTGGTTCCGGCACTTCCGATTGGATGGTGGGGCTGCAGTGTGAGTCAGATAAAAAAAAAAAAAAAACAGGAGTAGGATCCAATGGGACTAACTGGCATGTATAGAGGCGTGTAATGCAAAAGGGCTGTTTTTGGTAGTTTTTCGCGCTCACGGCCATACCACCCTGAACACGCCCGATCTCGTCTGATCTCAGAAGCCAAGCAGGATAGAGTCTGGTTAGTACTTGGATGGGAGACCTACTGGGATTACCCTGTGCTGTAAGCTTTTCTCACTTTTACTTTATACAGGGGGCGCTCCACTTCTCGATTAATTTAAATCTATCACTCCCCTTCCATTTTACTATTTTATATATATATATTTTTTTTTTCTCTCATTCATAAAGGCAGCTTTTACACACCGTTTTACTCTAAATACTGCCTGGTAATTATAGCTACTGTAAGCTGTTTGTGCCTTTATTCCACCAGGGCGCGATCTTCTCACAAACTTGAAGACTGTCACTCCCCATTCACGTTTTACAACTTATTGTTAATGATAAAGAGACAGCTTTTTACACACAGTTTTAAACAAAGTACTGATATTATTCCTCTTCAACTGACCGCTTTGTTTTCTATGCAAAAACCACTTCGCCACGGAAGACTCGATATTATTGGCATAGCAAGTTCTGCTCTTCTCCTTTCAAAACTTGCTAAAAGCTGTATTTAAAAGAACAGATTGGCCGGGGTAATTCACACCCTTCAATGCCAGCTTAATGTTTAGGTTAGTGGGAATCACAGAGGAATTAGGGATGGAAACTTCTTTGCTGGTGGTAGAAGCGGTCTGGTGAATTTTTAGAGAGAAGAGGCCGTCGATGTTTGAATGTAGAAAATTGTTCTGGCTGCAGCCTGCAGTATGGACTTGTTGGTGTGTGTAGCTCCCAGTGTTCTGACAGCGTGACGTTTTGGGGAAGCATGTGATTCAGCAGCTACCAGTGGGCTTCGTGCGGCTGAGATTTTGTGGCTGTTAGCGGAGTTGATAATAGAGGGTCGTTAAGAGAAGCCTGCATGCGGTAGGCAAAGGAGTAATGTTTGCTGGCGGGGGACGTGCGGCGATTAACCTGTGCGGTAGTGAAAAGGAGTTAAAGAGAAGGAAGTGTGCGGATGCGGAAAGAATGGAATAATTGTGGTAGGCTGCCGGCTGAGTAGTTTGGTGAATGTTTGGTGTGGTTCCGGCACTTCCGATTGGATGGTGGGGCTGCAGTGTGAGTCAGATAAAAAAAAAAAAAAAAAACAGGAGTAGGATCCAATGGGACTAACTGGCATGTATAGAGGCGTGTAATGCAAAAGGGCTGTTTTTGGTAGTTTTTCGCGCTCATGGCCATACCACCCTGAACACGCCCGATCTCGTCCGATCTCAGAAGCCAAGCAGGATAGAGTCTGGTTAGTACTTGGATGGAAGACCTACTGGGATTACCCTGTGCTGTAAGCTTTTCTCACTTTTACTTTATACAGGGGGCGCTCCACTTCTCGATTAATTTAAATCTATCACTCCCCTTCCATTTTACTATTTTATATATATATATTTTTTTTTTCTCTCATTCATAAAGGCAGCTTTTACACACCGTTTTACTCTAAATACTGCCTGGTAATTATAGCTACTGTAAGCTGTTTGTGCCTTTATTCCACCAGGGCGCGATCTTCTCACAAACTTGAAGACTGTCACTCCCCATTCACGTTTAACAACTTATTGTTAACGATAAAGTGACAGCTTTTTACACACAGTTTTAAACAAAGTACTGATATTATTCCTCTTCAACTGACCGCTTTGTTTTCTATGCAAAAACCACTTCGCCACAGAAGACTCGATATTATTGGCATAGCAAGTTCTGCTCTTCTCCTTTCAAAACTTGCTAAAAGCTGTATTTAAAAGAACAGATTGGCCGGGGTAATTCACACCCTTCAATGCCAGCTTAATGTTTAGGTTAGTGGGAATCACAGAGGAATTAGGGATGGAAACTTCTTTGCTGGTGGTAGAAGCGGTCTGGTGAATTTTTAGAGAGAAGAGGCCGTCGATGTTTGAATGTAGAAAATTGTTCTGGCTGCAGCCTGCAGTATGGACTTGTTGGTGTGTGTAGCTCCCAGTGTTCTGACAGCGTGACGTTTTGGGGAAGCATGTGATTCAGCAGCTACCAGTGGGCTTCGTGCGGCGGAGATTTTGTGGCTGTTAGCGGAGTTGATAATAGAGGGTCGTTAAGAGAAGCCTGCATGCGGTAGGCAAAGGAGTAATGTTTGCTGGCGGGGGACGTGCGGCGATTAACCTGTGCGGTAGTGAAAAGGAGTTAAAGAGAAGGAAGTGTGCGGATGCGGAAAGAATGGAATAATTGTGGTAGGCTGCCGGCTGAGTAGTTTGGTGAATGTTTGGTGTGGGTCCGGCGTTGCCGATTGGATGGTGGGGCTGCAGTGTGAGTCAGATAAAAAAAAAAAAAAAAAACCAGGAGTAGGATCCAATGGGACCAACTGGCATGTATAGAGGCGTGTAATGCAAAAGGGCTGTTTTTGGTCGCATCTCTCGCTTATGGCCATACCACCCTGAACACGCCTGATCTTGTCTGATCTCGGAAGCTAAGCAGGGTAGGGTCTGGTTAGTACTTGGATGGGAGACCTCCTGGGAATACCAGGTGCTGTAAGCTTTTCTCACTTTTACTTTATACAGGGGGCGCTCCACTTCACGATTAATTTAAATCTATCACTCCCCTTCCATTTTACTATTTTATATATATATATATATTTTTCTCTCATTCATAAAGGCAGCTTTTACACACCGTTTTACTCTAAATACTTCCTGGTAATTCTAGGTGCTGTAAGCTGTTCGTGCCTTTATTCCACCAGGGCGCGATCTTCTCACAAACTTGAAGACTGTCACTCCCCATTCACGTTTTACAACTTATTGTTAATGATAAAGAGACAGCTTTTTACACACAGTTTTAAAGAAAGTACTGATATTATTCCTCTTCAACTGACCGCTTTGTTTTCTATGCAAAAACCACTTCGCCACAGAAGACTCGATATTATTGGCATAGCAAGTTCTGCTCTTCTCCTTTCAAAACTTGCTAAAAGCTGTATTTAAAAGAACAGATTGGCCGGGGTAATTCACACCCTTCAATGCCAGCTTAATGTTTAGGTTAGTGGGAATCACAGAGGAATTAGGGATGGAAACTTCTTTGCTGGTGGTAGAAGCGGTCTGGTGAATTTTTAGAGAGAAGAGGCCGTCGATGTTTGAATGTAGAAAATTGTTCTGGCTGCAGCCTGCAGTATGGACTTGTTGGTGTGTGTAGCTCCCAGTGTTCTGACAGCGTGACGTTTTGGGGAAGCATGTGATTCAGCAGCTACCAGTGGGCTTCGTGCGGCTGAGATTTTGTGGCTGTTAGCGGAGTTGATAATAGAGGGTCGTTAAGAGAAGCCTGCATGCGGTAGGCAAAGGAGTAATGTTTGCTGGCGGGGGACGTGCGGCGATTAACCTGTGCGGTAGTGAAAAGGAGTTAAAGAGAAGGAAGTGTGCGGATGCGGAAAGAATGGAATAATTGTGGTAGGCTGCCGGCTGAGTAGTTTGGTGAATGTTTGGTGTGGTTCCGGCACTTCCGATTGGATGGTGGGGCTGCAGTGTGAGTCAGATAAAAAAAAAAAAAAAAAACAGGAGTAGGATCCAATGGGACTAACTGGCATGTATAGAGGCGTGTAATGCAAAAGGGCTGTTTTTGGTAGTTTTTCGCGCTCATGGCCATACCACCCTGAACACGCCCGATCTCGTCCGATCTCAGAAGCCAAGCAGGATAGAGTCTGGTTAGTACTTGGATGGAAGACCTACTGGGATTACCCTGTGCTGTAAGCTTTTCTCACTTTTACTTTATACAGGGGGCGCTCCACTTCTCGATTAATTTAAATCTATCACTCCCCTTCCATTTTACTATTTTATATATATATATTTTTTTTTTCTCTCATTCATAAAGGCAGCTTTTACACACCGTTTTACTCTAAATACTGCCTGGTAATTATAGCTACTGTAAGCTGTTTGTGCCTTTATTCCACCAGGGCGCGATCTTCTCACAAACTTGAAGACTGTCACTCCCCATTCACGTTTAACAACTTATTGTTAACGATAAAGTGACAGCTTTTTACACACAGTTTTAAACAAAGTACTGATATTATTCCTCTTCAACTGACCGCTTTGTTTTCTATGCAAAAACCACTTCGCCACAGAAGACTCGATATTATTGGCATAGCAAGTTCTGCTCTTCTCCTTTCAAAACTTGCTAAAAGCTGTATTTAAAAGAACAGATTGGCCGGGGTAATTCACACCCTTCAATGCCAGCTTAATGTTTAGGTTAGTGGGAATCACAGAGGAATTAGGGATGGAAACTTCTTTGCTGGTGGTAGAAGCGGTCTGGTGAATTTTTAGAGAGAAGAGGCCGTCGATGTTTGAATGTAGAAAATTGTTCTGGCTGCAGCCTGCAGTATGGACTTGTTGGTGTGTGTAGCTCCCAGTGTTCTGACAGCGTGACGTTTTGGGGAAGCATGTGATTCAGCAGCTACCAGTGGGCTTCGTGCGGCGGAGATTTTGTGGCTGTTAGCGGAGTTGATAATAGAGGGTCGTTAAGAGAAGCCTGCATGCGGTAGGCAAAGGAGTAATGTTTGCTGGCGGGGGACGTGCGGCGATTAACCTGTGCGGTAGTGAAAAGGAGTTAAAGAGAAGGAAGTGTGCGGATGCGGAAAGAATGGAATAATTGTGGTAGGCTGCCGGCTGAGTAGTTTGGTGAATGTTTGGTGTGGGTCCGGCGTTGCCGATTGGATGGTGGGGCTGCAGTGTGAGTCAGATAAAAAAAAAAAAAAAAAACCAGGAGTAGGATCCAATGGGACCAACTGGCATGTATAGAGGCGTGTAATGCAAAAGGGCTGTTTTTGGTCGCATCTCTCGCTTATGGCCATACCACCCTGAACACGCCTGATCTTGTCTGATCTCGGAAGCTAAGCAGGGTAGGGTCTGGTTAGTACTTGGATGGGAGACCTCCTGGGAATACCAGGTGCTGTAAGCTTTTCTCACTTTTACTTTATACAGGGGGCGCTCCACTTCACGATTAATTTAAATCTATCACTCCCCTTCCATTTTACTATTTTATATATATATATATATTTTTCTCTCATTCATAAAGGCAGCTTTTACACACCGTTTTACTCTAAATACTTCCTGGTAATTCTAGGTGCTGTAAGCTGTTCGTGCCTTTATTCCACCAGGGCGCGATCTTCTCACAAACTTGAAGACTGTCACTCCCCATTCACGTTTTACAACTTATTGTTAATGATAAAGAGACAGCTTTTTACACACAGTTTTAAAGAAAGTACTGATATTATTCCTCTTCAACTGACCGCTTTGTTTTCTATGCAAAAACCACTTCGCCACAGAAGACTCGATATTATTGGCATAGCAAGTTCTGCTCTTCTCCTTTCAAAACTTGCTAAAAGCTGTATTTAAAAGAACAGATTGGCCGGGGTAATTCACACCCTTCAATGCCAGCTTAATGTTTAGGTTAGTGGGAATCACAGAGCAATTAGGGATGGAAACTTCTTTGCTGGTGGTAGAAGCGGTCTGGTGAATTTTTAGAGAGAAGAGGCCGTCGATGTTTGAATGTAGAAAATTGTTCTGGCTGCAGCCTGCAGTATGGACTTGTTGGTGTGTGTAGCTCCCAGTGTTCTGACAGCGCGACGTTTTGGGGAAGCATGTGATTCAGCAGCTACCAGTGGGCTTCGTGCGGCGGAGATTTTGTGGCTGTTAGCGGAGTTGATAACAGAGGGTCGTTAAGAGAAGCCTGCATGCAGTAGGCAAAGATGTAATGTTTGCCGGCGGGGGACGTGCGGCGATTAACCTGTGCGGTAGTGAAAAGGAGTTAAAGAGAAGGAAGTGTGCGGATGCGCAAAGAATGGAATAATTGTGGTAGGCTGCCGGCTGAGTAGTTTGGTGAATGTTTGGTGTGGGTCCGGCGCTGCCGATTGGATGGTGGTGCTGCAGTGTGAGTCAGATAAAAAAAAAAAAAAAACCAGGAGTATGATCCAATGGGACTAACTGGCATGTATAGACGCGTGTAATGCAAAAGGGCTGTTTTTGGTCACGTCTCTCGCTTATGGCCATACCACCCTGAACACGCCTGATCTCATCCGATCTCGGAAGCCAAGCAGGGTAGGGTCTGGTTAGTACTTGGATGGGAGACCTCCTGGGAATACCAGGTGCTGTAAGCTTTTCTCACTTTTACTTTATACAGGGGGCGCTCCACTTCACGATTAATTTAAATCTATCACTCCCCTTCCATTTTACTATTTTATATATATATATATTTTTCTCTCATTCATAAAGGCAGCTTTTACACACCGTTTTACTCTAAATACTTCCTGGTAATTCTAGGTGCTGTAAGCTGTTCGTGCCTTTATTCCACCAGGGCGCGATCTTCTCACAAACTTGAAGACTGTCACTCCCCATTCACGTTTTACAACTTATTGTTAATGATAAAGAGACAGCTTTTTACACACAGTTTTAAACAAAGTACTGATATTATTCCTCTTCAACTGACCGCTTTGTTTTCTATGCAAAAACCACTTCGCCACAGAAGACTCGATATTATTGGAATAGCAAGTTCTGCTCTTCTCCTTTCAAAACTTGCTAAAAGCTGTATTTAAAAGAACAGATTGGCCGGGGTAATTCACACCCTTCAATGCCAGCTTAATGTTTAGGTTAGTGGGAATCACAGAGGAATTAGGGATGGAAACTTCTTTGCTGGTGGTAGAAGCGGTCTGGTGAATTTTTAGAGAGAAGAGGCCGTCGATGTTTGAATGTAGAAAATTGTTCTGGCTGCAGCCTGCAGTATGGACTTGTTGGTGTGTGTAGCTCCCAGTGTTCTGACAGCGCGATGTTTTGGGGAAGCATGTGATTCAGCAGCTACCAGTGGGCTTCGTGCGGCGGAGATTTTGTGGCTGTTAGCGGAGTTGATAACAGAGGGTCGTTAATAGAAGCCTGCATGCAGTAGGCAAAGGAGTAATGTTTGCCGGCGGGGGACGTGCGGCGATTAACCTGTGCGGTAGTGAAAAGGAGTTAAAAAGAAGGAAGTGTGCGGATGCGGAAAGAATGGAATAATTGTGGTAGGCTGCCGGCTGAGTAGTTTGGTGAATGTTTGGTGTGGGTCCGGCGCTGCCGATTGGATGGTGGGGCTGCAGTGTGAGTCAGATAAAAAAAAAAAAAGAACATTAGTAGTATCCAATGGGACCAACTGGCATGTATAGAGGCGTGTAATGCAAAAGGGCTGTTTTTGGTAGCTTCTCTCGCTTACGGCCATACCACCCTGAACACGCCCGATCTCGTCTGATCTCGGAAGCTAAGCAGGGTTGGGTCTGGTTAGTACTTGGATGGGAGACCACCTGGGAATACCAGGTGCTGTAAGCTTTTCTCACTTTTACTTTATACAGGGGGCGCTCCACTTCACGATTAATTTAAATCTATCACTCCCCTTCCATTTTACTATTTTATATATATATATATATATATATATATATTTTTTCTCTCATTCATAAAGGCAGCTTTTAGAAACCGTTTTACTCTAAATACTTCCTGGTAATTCTAGGTGCTGTAAGCTGTTCGTGCCTTTATTCCACCAGGGCGCGATCTTCTCACAAACTTGAAGACTGTCACTCCCCATTCACGTTTTACAACTTATTGTTAATGATAAAGAGACAGCTTTTTACAAACAGTTTTAAACAAAGTACTGATATTATTCCTCTTCAACTGACCGCTTTGTTTTCTATGCAAAAACCACTTCGCCACAGAAGACTCGATATTATTGGCATAGCAAGTTCTGCTCTTCTCCTTTCAAAACTTGCTAAAAGCTGTATTTAAAAGAACAGATTGGCCGGGGTAATTCACACCCTTCAATGCCAGCTTAATGTTTAGGTTAGTGGGAATCACAGAGGAATTAGGGATGGAAACTTCTTTGCTGGTGGTAGAAGCGGTCTGGTGAATTTTTAGAGAGAAGAGGCCGTCGATGTTTGAATGTAGAAAATTGTTCTGGCTGCAGCCTGCAGTATGGACTTGTTGGTGTGTGTAGCTCCCAGTGTTCTGACAGCGCGACGTTTTGGGGAAGCATGTGATTCAACAGCTACCAGTGGGCTTCGTGCGGCGGAGATTTTGTGGCTGTTAGCGGAGTTGATAACAGAGGGTCGTTAAGAGAAGCCTGCATGCAGTAGGCAAATGAGTAATGTTTGCCGGCGGGGGACGTGCGGCGATTAACCTGTGCGGTAGTGTAAAGGAGTTAAAAAGAAGGAAGTGTGCGGATGCGGAAAGAATGGAATAATTGTGGTAGGCTGCCGGCTGAGTAGTTTGGTGAATGTTTGGTGTGGGTCCGGCGCTGCCGATTGGATGGTGGTGCTGCAGTGTGAGTCAGATAAAAAAAAAAAAAAAACCAGGAGTAGGATCCAATGGGACTAACTGGCATGTATAGAGGCGTGTAATGCAAAAGGGCTGTTTTTGATAGCGTCTCTCGCTTATGGCCATACCACCCTGAACACGCCCGATCTCATCCGATCTCGGAAGCCAAGCAGGGTAGGGTCTGGTTAGTACTTGGATGGGAGACCTCCTGGGAATACCAGGTGCTGTAAGCTTTTCTCACTTTTACTTTATACAGGGGGCGCTCCACTTCACGATTAATTTAAATCTATCACTCCCCTTCCATTTTACTATTTTATATATATATATATATTTTTCTCTCATTCATAAAGGCAGCTTTTACACACCGTTTTACTCTAAATACTTCCTGGTAATTCTAGGTGCTGTAAGCTGTTCGTGCCTTTATTCCACCAGGGCGCGATCTTCTCACAAACTTGAAGACTGTCACTCCCCATTCACGTTTTACAACTTATTGTTAATGATAAAGAGACAGCTTTTTACACACAGTTTTAAACAAAGTACTGATATTATTCCTCTTCAACTGACCGCTTTGTTTTCTATGCAAAAACCACTTCGCCACAGAAGACTCGATATTATTGGCATAGCAAGTTCTGCTCTTCTCCTTTCAAAACTTGCTAAAAGCTGTATTTAAAAGAACAGATTGGCCGGGGTAATTCACACCCTTCAATGCCAGCTTAATGTTTAGGTTAGTGGGAATCACAGAGGAATTAGGGATGGAAACTTCTTTGCTGGTGGTAGAAGCGGTCTGGTGAATTTTTAGAGAGAAGAGGCCGTCGATGTTTGAATGTAGAACATTGTTCTGGCTGCAGCCTGCAGTATGGACTTGTTGGTGTGTGTAGCTCCCAGTGTTCTGACAGCGCGACGTTTTGGGGAAGCATGTGATTCAGCAGCTACCAGTGGGCTTCGTGCGGCGGAGATTTTGTGGCTGTTAGCGGAGTTGATAACAGAGGGTCGTTAAGAGAAGCCTGCATGCAGTAGGCAAAGGAGTAATGTTTGCCGGCGGGGGACGTGCGGCGATTAACCTGTGTGGTAGTGAAAAGGAGTTAAAAAGAAGGAAGTGTGCGGATGCGGAAAGAATGGAATAATTGTGGTAGGCTGCCGGCTGAGTAGTTTGGTGAATGTTTGGTGTGGGTCCGGCGCTGCCGATTGGATGGTGGGGCTGCAGTGTGAGTCAGATAAAAAAAAAAAAATAACCAGGAGTAGGATCCAATGGGACTAACTGGCATGTATAGAGGCGTGTAATGCAAAAGGGCTGTTTTTGGTCGCGTCTTTCGCTTATGGCCATACCACCCTGAACACGCCCGATCTCATCCGATCTCGGAAGCCAAGCAGGGTAGGGTCTGGTTAGTACTTGGATGGGAGACCTCCTGGGAATACCAGGTGCTGTAAGCTTTTCTCACTTTTACTTTATACAGGGGGCGCTCCACTTCACGATTAATTTAAATCTATCACTCCCCTTCCATTTTACTATTTTATATATATATATATATTTTTCTCTCATTCATAAAGGCAGCTTTTACACACCGTTTTACTCTAAATACTTCCTGGTAATTCTAGGTGCTGTAAGCTGTTCGTGCCTTTATTCCACCAGGGCGCGATCTTCTCACAAACTTGAAGACTGTCACTCCCCATTCACGTTTTACAACTTATTGTTAATGATAAAGAGACAGCTTTTTACACACAGTTTTAAACAAAGTACTGATATTATTCCTCTTCAACTGACCGCTTTGTTTTCTATGCAAAAACCACTTCGCCACAGAAGACTCGATATTATTGGCATAGCAAGTTCTGCTCTTCTCCTTTCAAAACTTGCTAAAAGCTGTATTTAAAAGAACAGATTGGCCGGGGTAATTCACACCCTTCAATGCCAGCTTAATGTTTAGGTTAGTGGGAATCACAGAGGAATTAGGGATGGAAACTTCTTTGCTGGTGGTAGAAGCGGTCTGGTGAATTTTTAGAGAGAAGAGGCCGTCGATGTTTGAATGTAGAAAATTGTTCTGGCTGCAGCCTGCAGTATGGACTTGTTGGTGTGTGTAGCTCCCAGTGTTCTGACAGCGCGACGTTTTGGGGAAGCATGTGATTCAGCAGCTACCAGTGGGCTTCGTGCGGCGGAGATTTTGTGGCTGTTAGCGGAGTTGATAACAGAGGGTCGTTAAGAGAAGCCTGCATGCAGTAGGCAAAGGAGTAATGTTTGCCGGCGGGGGACGTGCGGCGATTAACCTGTGCGGTAGTGAAAAGGAGTTAAAAAGAAGGAAGTGTGCGGATGCTGTCACGGGACGTGGTGCGCGAGCGCGGAGGAGAGCGGCGAAGGTGCGGAAGGAGGAAGCAGGCAGGCAGGATACGGGACGAACGGGGTTTAATTGGGAATACGAGGATCTCACGCACACAAACATCCATGAACATCAATGACAGACAAAGCAAACTGGGGAGACCAGGACTTAAATACACGGAACAAGGCAGCAGGAAACAAGACATGACTGGGCAGGATCAGGAAATCACACGTGGGTAATTAGGGGGCGTGGCACACACGAGGAGCGGACGAGCCGGGCATGACAGAACCCCCCCCCCAAAGGCGCGCTACACCGGGCGCGCCAAGGAAGGGGGCGACGGACGGGACGAGGCAGAACAGGACCTGGAAAACAAGAACAGAATTAACGCACGACGGGGAACAGGACCGAAGCACAAAACAAGGCAAGAGACAGAACATAGGACAGGAGCAGACAAAGGGCCGGGAAAGCGGAGAGACAGATCAGAAAGGGAGACACAGAGGGAACAGGCGGGACAAAAGGACCGGGAGTGAACGGAGGGAAGCCAGAGGGAGAAGGAGGAACACAAGGAGCGAAGGGACGAGGGACAAAGGCGGAAGGAGGAGAAAAGACAGGCGGGACAGAGACGGGAAAGAAGGGAGAGAAGGAGGGGGAAGGAAGGGGAGCCCGAGGGAGCCCCAGCGGGCGACGGGCGGCAGCCGGAGGGGCCGCAGGCGGCCGGGAGGCCGGAGCCGGAGGGGATCGAGAAGGGGCAGAGGAGACAGGGCGAGGGACCCGCGGAGGGGCCAGGGAGGGAGCAGGAGGGAGCACCAGGGAAGGGGACGAGGGAGCTGGAAGGGGCCAGGGCGATTGCACGGAGGAGGGGGGAGCCGCAGCAGGCGGCGATGTCCGGGGGAGGGCCGGAGGTAGGGGCCCCGCAGGCGACCGACCAGGACCCGGAGAGGGGAGCGAGGCAGGGCGACGAGGCACCGGAGAGGGACCCGCAGGCGACAGCCGACCCGGAGGGCCAGGACCCGCAGGCGCCAACCGAGCCCCAGCGCAGGCGAGGCAGGGCGAGCCAGGGGGCAGGGCGGGCGGGACCCCAGCCCTGCGTCTGTGTCCCCTCCCTTTACGGGACACAGACATGACCCCAGGTCGGGGTCGAGTTCGCCGGGGCGAGGGAGAAACTGTCACAGGGGGAGAAGGGACAGGAGCGCGGTCAGGAGCTGCAGGTGGCTGCAGTGGGGGCGCCTGGACAGGAACAGGAGCGCGGTCCAGAACAGGAGCGCGGTCAGGAACAGGAGCTGGCTGCAGTGGGGGCGCCTGCCCGGGAGCTGCAGCAGGCGGCTGCAGAGGGGGCGCCTCTGCAGGAACTGGAGCGCGGTCAGGAACAGGAGGTGGCTGCAGTGGGGGCGCCGGCCCGGGAGCGGGGTCCGCCGGCAATGACGGCTGCACGGGAGCGGGGTCCGCCGGCAATGGCGGCTGCACGGGAGCGGGGTCCGCCGGCAATGGCGGCTGCACGGGAGCGGGGTCCGCCGGCAATGGCGGCTGCGCGGGAGCGCAAGCCGCAGGTGGAGGAAGCTGCGCAGATCTACCGGACAGCGGCGATGGCTGCTCCGGCTGCGCAGGTTGCAGAGGCTGGCGCTGCGCTGATAGCGCAGGCAGAACTGGCACGTCCTGGGAGGGGGAGACGGGCGCGGTCCTCTTCGGGACCCGGGGTATCGAGTCCCTTACGGCCCTAATACCTCCCCAATTAGCCAGGTATTCGGGCCGGTGATTATACCGGTACAGGGGCGGTAGTTCATCCGGAGCGAACGGCTCCAGCTCGGGATACGAGAAAGGAATGTCCTCCTCGTCGCTGCTGGAAGCCCCGACTCTCACCATGAAGTGGACTCCCCTATGGAACGGGTCAGGGACGGAGCCCTGGACGAGCCCCTCTCTCTCGTCCTCAGCGAAAGACCAGGAGTCGGCGAGGGAGCATGTGCCCAGTCGGATGGGCTCAGGCAGGGGCTTCCTTCTCCTCTGCTTCCTCCTTTTCTTCTGGTCCGTCATTCTGTCACGGGACGTGGTGCGCGAGCGCGGAGGAGAGCGGCGAAGGTGCGGAAGGAGGAAGCAGGCAGGCAGGATACAGGACGAACGGGGTTTAATTGGGAATACGAGGATCTCACGCACACAAACATCCATGAACATCAATGACAGACAAAGCAAACTGGGGAGACCACGACTTAAATACACGGAACAAGGCAGCAGGAAACAAGACACGACTGGGCAGGATCAGGAAATCACACGTGGGTAATTAGGGGGCGTGGCACACACGAGGAGCGGACGAGCCGGGCATGACAGATGCGGAAAGAATGGAATAATTGTGGTAGGCTGCCGGCTGAGTAGTTTGGTGAATGTTTGGTGTGGGTCCGGCGCTGCCGATTGGATGGTGGGGCTGCAGTGTGAGTCAGATAAAAAAAAAAAAAAAAACAGGAGTAGGATCCAATGGGACTAACTGGCATGTATAGACGCGTGTAATGCAAAAGGGCTGTTTTTGGTAGCATCTCTCGCTTACAGCCATACCACCCTGAACACGCCCGATCTCGTCTGATCTCGGAAGCTAAGCAGGGTAGGATCTGGTTAGTACTTGGATGGGAGACCACCTGGGAATACCAGGTGCTGTAAGCTTTTCTCACTTTTACTTTATACAGGGGGCGCTCCACTTCACGATTAATTTAAATCTATCACTCCCCTTCCATTTTACTATTTTATATATATATATTTTTTTTTTCTCTCATTCCTAAAGGCAGCTTTTAGAAACCGTTTTACTCTAAATACTTCCTGGTAATTCTAGGTGCTGTAAGCTGTTCGTGCCTTTATTCCACCAGGGCGCGATCTTCTCACAAACTTGAAGACTGTCACTCCCCATTCACGTTTTACAACTTATTGTTAATGATAAAGAGACAGCTTTTTACACACAGTTTTAAACAAAGTACTGATATTATTCCTCTTCAACTCACCGCTTTGTTTTCTATGCAAAAACCACTTCGCCACAGAAGACTCGATATTATTGGCATAGCAAGTTCTGCTCTTCTCCTTTCAAAACTTGCTAAAAGCTGTATTTAAAAGAACAGATTGGCCGGGGTAATTCACACCCTTCAATGCCAGCTTAATGTTTAGGTTAGTGGGAATCACAGAGGAATTAGGGATGGAAACTTCTTTGCTGGTGGTAGAAGCGGTCTGGTGAATTTTTAGAGAGAAGAGGCCGTCGATGTTTGAATGTAGAAAATTGTTCTGGCTGCAGCCTGCAGTATGGACTTGTTGGTGTGTGTAGCTCCCAGTGTTCTGACAGCGCGACGTTTTGGGGAAGCATGTGATTCAGCAGCTACCAGTGGGCTTCGTGCGGCGGAGATTTTGTGGCTGTTAGCGGAGTTGATAACAGAGGGTCGTTAAGAGAAGCCTGCATGCAGTAGGCAAAGGAGTAATGTTTGCCGGCGGGGGACGTGCGGCGATTAACCTGTGCGGTAGTGAAAAGGAGTTAAAAAGAAGGAAGTGTGCGGATGCGGAAAGAATGGAATAATTGTGGTAGGCTGCCGGCTGAGTAGTTTGGTGAATGTTTGGTGTGGGTCCGGCGCTGCCGATTGGATGGTGGGGCTGCAGTGTGAGTCAGATAAAAAAAAAAAAGAACATTAGTAGTATCCAATGGGACCAACTGGCATGTATAGACGCGTGTAATGCAAAAGGGCTGTTTTTGGTAGCATCTCTCGCTTACAGCCATACCACCCTGAACACGCCCGATCTCGTCTGATCTCGGAAGCTAAGCAGGGTAGGATCTGGTTAGTACTTGGATGGGAGACCACCTGGGAATACCAGGTGCTGTAAGCTTTTCTCACTTTTACTTTATACAGGGGGCGCTCCACTTCACGATTAATTTAAATCTATCACTCCCCTTCCATTTTACTATTTTATATATATTTTTTTTTTCTCTCTTTCATAAAGCCAGCTTTTAGAAACCGTTTTACTCTAAATACTTCCTGGTAATTCTAGGTGCTGTAAGCTGTTCGTGCCTTTATTCCACCAGGGCGCGATCTTCTCACAAACTTGAAGACTGTCACTCCCCATTCACGTTTTACAACTTATTGTTAATGATAAAGAGACAGCTTTTTACACACAGTTTTAAACAAAGTACTGATATTATTCCTCTTCAACTCACCGCTTTGTTTTCTATGCAAAAACCACTTCGCCACAGAAGACTCGATATTATTGGCATAGCAAGTTCTGCTCTTCTCCTTTCAAAACTTGCTAAAAGCTGTATTTAAAAGAACAGATTGGCCGGGGTAATTCACACCCTTCAATGCCAGCTTAATGTTTAGGTTAGTGGGAATCACAGAGGAATTAGGGATGGAAACTTCTTTGCTGGTGGTAGAAGCGGTCTGGTGAATTTTTAGAGAGAAGAGGCCGTCGATGTTTGAATGTAGAAAATTGTTCTGGCTGCAGCCTGCAGTATGGACTTGTTGGTGTGTGTAGCTCCCAGTGTTCTGACAGCGCGACGTTTTGGGGAAGCATGTGATTCAGCAGCTACCAGTGGGCTTCGTGCGGCGGAGATTTTGTGGCTGTTAGCGGAGTTGATAACAGAGGGTCGTTAAGAGAAGCCTGCATGCAGTAGGCAAAGGAGTAATGTTTGCCGGCGGGGGACGTGCGGCGATTAACCTGTGCGGTAGTGAAAAGGAGTTAAAAAGAAGGAAGTGTGCGGATGCGGAAAGAATGGAATAATTGTGGTAGGCTGCCGGCTGAGTAGTTTGGTGAATGTTTGGTGTGGGTCCGGCGCTGCCGATTGGATGGTGGGGCTGCAGTGTGAGTCAGATAAAAAAAAAAAAGAACATTAGTAGTATCCAATGGGACCAACTGGCATGTATAGAGGCGTGTAATGCAAAAGGGCTGTTTTTGGTAGCATCTCTCGCTTACGGCCATACCACCCTGAACACGCCTGATCTCGTCTGATCTTGGAAGCTAAGCAGGGTAGGGTCTGGTTAGTACATGGATGGGAGACCACCTGGGAATACCAGGTGCTGTAAGCTTTTCTCACTTTTACTTTATACAGGGGGCGCTCCACTTCACGATTAATTTAAATCTATCACTCCCCTTCCATTTTACTATTTTATATATATATATTTTTTTTTCTCTCATTCATAAAGGCAGCTTTTAGAAACCGTTTTACTCTAAATACTTCCTGGTAATTCTAGGTGCTGTAAGCTGTTCGTGCCTTTATTCCACCAGGGCGCGATCTTCTCACAAACTTGAAGACTGTCACTCCCCATTCACGTTTTACAACTTATTGTTAATGATAAAGAGACAGCTTTTTACACACAGTTTTAAACAAAGTACTGATATTATTCCTCTTCAACTGACCGCTTTGTTTTCTATGCAAAAACCACTTCGCCACAGAAGACTCGATATTATTGGCATAGCAAGTTCTGCTCTTCTCCTTTCAAAACTTGCTAAAAGCTGTATTTAAAAGAACAGATTGGCCGGGGTAATTCACACCCTTCAATGCCAGCTTAATGTTTAGGTTAGTGGGAATCACAGAGGAATTAGGGATGGAAACTTCTTTGCTGGTGGTAGAAGCGGTCTGGTGAATTTTTAGAGAGAAGAGGCCGTCGATGTTTGAATGTAGAAAATTGTTCTGGCTGCAGCCTGCAGTATGGACTTGTTGGTGTGTGTAGCTCCCAGTGTTCTGACAGCGCGACGTTTTGGGGAAGCATGTGATTCAGCAGCTACCAGTGGGCTTCGTGCGGCGGAGATTTTGTGGCTGTTAGCGGAGTTGATAACAGAGGGTCGTTAAGAGAAGCCTGCATGCAGTAGGCAAAGGAGTAATGTTTGCCGGCGGGGGACGTGCGGCGATTAACCTGTGCGGTAGTGAAAAGGAGTTAAAAAGAAGGAAGTGTGCAGATGCGGAAAGAATGGAATAATTGTGGTAGGCTGCCGGCTGAGTAGTTTGGTGAATGTTTGGTGTGGATCCGGCGCTGCCGATTGGATGGTGGGGCTGCAGTGTGAGTCAGATAAAAAAAAAAATAAATCCAGGAGTAGGATCCAATGGGACTAACTGGCATGTATAGACGCGTGTAATGCAAAAGGGCTGTTTTTGGTAGCATCTCTCGCTTACGGCGATACCACCCTGAACACGCCCGATCTTGTCTGATCTCGGAAGCCAAGCAGGGTAGGGTCTGGTTAGTACTTGGATGGGAGACCTCCTGGGAATACCAGGTGCTGTAAGCCTTTCTCACTTTTACTTTATACAGGGGGCGCTCCACTTCACGATTAATTTAAATCTATCACTCCCCTTCCATTTTACTATTTTATATATATATATTTTTTTTTTCTCTCATTCCTAAAGGCAGCTTTTAGAAACCGTTTTACTCTAAATACTTCCTGGTAATTCTAGGTGCTGTAAGCTGTTCGTGCCTTTATTCCACCAGGGCGCGATCTTCTCACAAACTTGAAGACTGTCACTCCCCATTCACGTTTTACAACTTATTGTTAATGATAAAGAGACAGCTTTTTACACACAGTTTTAAACAAAGTACTGATATTATTCCTCTTCAACTGACCGCTTTGTTTTCTATGCAAAAACCACTTCGCCACAGAAGACTCGATATTATTGGCATGGCAAGTTCTGCTCTTCTCCTTTCAAAACTTGCTAAAAGCTGTATTTAAAAGAACAGATTGGCCGGGGTAATTCACACCCTTCAATGCCAGCTTAATGTTTAGGTTAGTGGGAATCACAGAGGAATTAGGGATGGAAACTTCTTTGCTGGTGGTAGAAGCGGTCTGGTGAATTTTTAGAGAGAAGAGGCCGTCGATGTTTGAATGTAGAAAATTGTTCTGGCTGCAGCCTGCAGTATGGACTTGTTGGTGTGTGTAGCTCCCAGTGTTCTGACAGTGCGACGTTTTGTTGAAGCATGTGATTCAGCAGCTACCAGTGGGCTTTGTGCGGCGGAGATTTTGTGGCTGTTAGCGGAGTTGATAACAGAGGGTCGTTAAGAGAAGCCTACATGCAGTAGGCAAAGGAGTAATGTTTGCCGGCGGGGGACGTGCGGCGATTAACCTGTGCGGTAGTGAAAAGGAGTTAAAAAGAAGGAAGTGTGCGGATGCGGAAAGAATGGAATAATTGTGGTAGGCTGCCGGCTGAGTAGGTTGGTGAATGTTTGGTGTGGGTCCGGCGCTGCCGATTGGATGGTGGGGCTGCAGTGTGAGTCAGATAAAAAAAAAAAAACAGGAGTAGGATCCAATGGGACTAACTGGCATGTATAGACGCGTGTAATGCAAAAGGGCTGTTTTTGGTAGCATCTCTCGCTTATGGCCGTACCACCCTGAACACGCCTGATCTCGTCTGATCTCGGAAGCAAAGCAGGGTAGGGTCTGGTTAGTACTTGGATGGGAGACCACCTGGGAATACCAGGTGCTGTAAGCTTTTCTCACTTTTACTTTATACAGGGGGCGCTCCACTTCACGATTAATTTAAATCTATCACTCCCCTTCCATTTTACTATTTTATATATATATATATATTTTTTTTCTCTTATTCCTAAAGGCAGCTTTTAGAAACCGTTTTACTCTAAATACTTCCTGGTAATTCTAGGTGCTGTAAGCTGTTCGTGCCTTTATTCCACCAGGGCGCGATCTTCTCACAAACTTGAAGACTGTCACTCCCCATTCACGTTTTACAACTTATTGTTAATGATAAAGAGACAGCTTTTTACACACAGTTTTAAACAAAGTACTGATATTATTCCTCTTCAACTGACCGCTTTGTTTTCTATGCAAAAACCACTTCGCCACAGAAGACTCGATATTATTGGCATAGCAAGTTCTGCTCTTCTCCTTTCAAAACTTGCTAAAAGCTGTATTTAAAAGAACAGATTGGCCGGGGTAATTCACACCCTTCAATGCCAGCTTAATGTTTAGGTTAGTGGGAATCACAGAGGAATTAGGGATGGAAACTTCTTTGCTGGTGGTAGAAGCGGTCTGGTGAATTTTTAGAGAGAAGAGGCCGTCGATGTTTGAATGTAGAAAATTGTTCTGGCTGCAGCCTGCAGTATGGACTTGTTGGTGTGTGTAGCTGCCAGTGTTCTGACAGCACGACGTTTTGGGGAAGCATGTGATTCAGCAGCTACCAGTGGGCTTCGTGCGGCGGAGATTTTGTGGCTGTTAGCGGAGTTGATAACAGAGGATCGTTAAGAGAAGCCTACATGCAGTAGGCAAAGGAGTAATGTTTGCCGGCGGGGGACGTGCGGCGATTAACCTGTGCGGTAGTGAAAAGGAGTTAAAAAGAAGGAAGTGTGCGGATGCGGAAAGAATGGAATAATTGTGGTAGGCTGCCGGCTGAGTAGTTTGGTGAATGTTTGGTGTGGGTCCGGCGCTGCCGATTGGATGGTGGGGCTGCAGTGTGAGTCAGATAAAAAAAAAAAAAAAACCAGGAGTAGGATCCAATGGGACTAACTGGCATGTATAGACGCGTGTAATACAAAAGGGCTGTTTTTGGTAGCATCTCTCGCTTACGGCCATACCACCCTGAACACGCCTGATCTCGTCTGATCTCGGAAGCCAAGCAGGGTAGGGTCTGGTTAGTACTTGGGTGGGAGACCTCCTGGGAATACCAGGTGCTGTAAGCCTTTCTCACTTTTACTTTATACAGGGGGCGCTCCACTTCACGATTAATTTAAATCTATCACTCCCCTTCCATTTTACTATTTTATATATATATATATATATTTTTTTTTTTCTCTCATTCATAAAGGCAGCTTTTAGAAACCGTTTTACTCTAAATACTTCCTGGTAATTCTAGGTGCTGTAAGCTGTTCGTGCCTTTATTCCACCAGGGCGCGATCTTCTCACAAACTTGAAGACTGTCACTCCCCATTCACGTTTTACAACTTATTGTTAATGATGAAGAGACAGCTTTTTACACACAGTTTTAAACAAAGTACTGATATTATTCCTCTTCAACTGACCGCTTTGTTTTCTATGCAAAAACCACTTCGCCACAGAAGACTCGATATTATTGGCATAGCAAGTTCTGCTCTTCTCCTTTCAAAACTTGCTAAAAGCTGTATTTAAAAGAACAGATTGGCCGGGGTAATTCACACCCTTCAATGCCAGCTTAATGTTTAGGTTAGTGGGAATCACAGAGGAATTAAGGATGGAAACTTCTTTGCTGGTGGTAGAAGCGGTCTGGTGAATTTTTAGAGAGAAGAGGCCGTCGATGTTTGAATGTAGAAAATTGTTCTGGCTGCAGCCTGCAGTATGGACTTGTTGGTGTGTGTAGCTCCCAGTGTTCTGACAGCACGACGTTTTGGGGAAGCATGTGATTCAGCAGCTACCAGTGGGCTTCGTGCGGCGGAGATTTTGTGGCTGTTAGCGGAGTTGATAACAGAGGGTCGTTAAGAGAAGCCTACATGCAGTAGGCATAGGAGTAATGTTTGCCGGCGGGGGACGTGCGGCGAATAACCTGTGCGGTAGTGAAAAGGAGTTAAAAAGAAGGAAGTGTGCGGATGCGGAAAGAATGGAATAATTGTGGTAGGCTGCCGGCTGAGTAGTTTGGTGAATGTTTGGTGTGGGTCCGGCGCTGCCGATTGGATGGTGGGGCTGCAGTGTGAGTCAGATAAAAAAAAAAAAAAAACCAGGAGTAGGATCCAATGGGACTAACTGGCATGTATAGACGCGTGTAATGCAAAAGGGCTGTTTTTGGTAGCATCTCTCGCTTACGGCCATACCACCCTGAACACGCCCGATCTCGTCTGATCTCGGAAGCCAAGCAGGGTAGGGTCTGGTTAGTACTTGGATGGGAGACCACCTGGGAATAGCAGGTGCTGTAAGCCTTTCTCACTTTTACTTTATACAGGGGGCGCTCAACTTCACGATTAATTTAAATCTATCACTCCCCTTCCATTTTACTATTTTATATATATATATATTTTTTTTCTCTCATTCATAAAGGCAGCTTTTAGAAACCGTTTTACTCTAAATACTTCCTGGTAATTCTAGGTGCTGTAAGCTGTTCGTGCCTTTATTCCACCAGGGCGCGATCTTCTCACAAACTTGAAGACTGTCACTCCCCATTCACGTTTTACAACTTATTGTTAATGATAAAGAGACAGCTTTTTACACACAGTTTTAAACAAAGTACTGATATTATTCCTCTTCAACTGACCGCTTTGTTTTCTATGCAAAAACCACTTCGCCACAGAAGACTCGATATTATTGGCATAGCAAGTTCTGCTCTTCTCCTTTCAAAACTTGCTAAAAGCTGTATTTAAAAGAACAGATTGGCCGGGGTAATTCACACCCTTCAATGCCAGCTTAATGTTTAGGTTAGTGGGAATCACAGAGGAATTAGGGATGGAAACTTCTTTGCTGGTGGTAGAAGCGGTCTGGTGAATTTTTAGAGAGAAGAGGCCGTCGATGTTTGAATGTAGAAAATTGTTCTGGCTGCAGCCTGCAGTATGGACTTGTTGGTGTGTGTAGCTCCCAGTGTTCTGACAGCGCGACGTTTTGGGGAAGCATGTGATTCAGCAGCTACCAGTGGGCTTCGTGCGGAGGAGATTTTGTGGCTGTTAGCGGAGTTGATAACAGAGGGTCGTTAAGAGAAGCCTGAATGCAGTAGGCAAAGGAGTAATGTTTGCCGGCGGGGGACGTGCGGCGATTAACCTGTGCGGTAGTGAAAAGGAGTTAAAAAGAAGGA
The DNA here is from genome assembly GCF_023856365.1 of Brienomyrus brachyistius. Taxonomy (NCBI): domain Eukaryota; kingdom Metazoa; phylum Chordata; class Actinopteri; order Osteoglossiformes; family Mormyridae; genus Brienomyrus; species Brienomyrus brachyistius. Next base: position 39,795,940 of record NC_064534.1, read on the forward strand.
AGTGTGCGGATGCGGAAAGAATGGAATAATTGTGGTAGGCTGCCGGCTGAGTAGTTTAGTGAATGTTTGGTGTGGGTCCGGCGCTGCCGATTGGATGGTGGGGCTGCAGTGTGAGTCAGATAAAAAAAAAAAAAACCAGGAGTAGGATCGAATGGGACTAACTGGCATGTATAGACGCGTGTAATGCAAAAGGGCTGTTTTTGGTAGCATCTCTCGCTTACGGCCATACCACCCTGAACACGCCCGATCTCGTCTGATCTCGGAAGCCAAGCAGGGTAGGGTCTGGTTAGTACTTGGATGGGAGACCTCCTGGGAATACCAGGTGCTGTAAGCCTTTCTCACTTTTACTTTATACAAGGGGCGCTCCACTTCACGATTAATTTAAATCTATCACTCCCCTTCCATTTTACTATTTTATATATATATATATATTTTTCTCTCATTCATAAAGGCAGCTTTTAGAAACCGTTTTACTCTAAATACTTCCTGGTAATTCTAGGTGCTGTAAGCTGTTCGTGCCTTTATTCCACCAGGGCGCGATCTTCTCACCAACTTGAAGACTGTCACTCCCCATTCACGTTTTACAACTTATTGTTAATGATAAAGAGACAGCTTTTTACACACAGTTTTAAACAAAGTACTGATATTATTCCTCTTCAACTGACCGCTTTGTTTTCTATGCAAAAACCACTTCGCCACAGAAGACTCGATATTATTGGCATAGCAAGTTCTGCTCTTCTCCTTTCAAAACTTGCTAAAAGCTGTATTTAAAAGAACAGATTGGCCGGGGTAATTCACACCCTTCAATGCCAGCTTAATGTTTAGGTTAGTGGGAATCACAGAGGAATTAGGGATGGAAACTTCTTTGCTGGTGGTAGAAGCGGTCTGGTGAATTTTTAGAGAGAAGAGGCCGTCGATGTTTGAATGTAGAAAATTGTTCTGGCTGCAGCCTGCAGTATGGACTTGTTGGTGTGTGTAGCTCCCAGTGTTCTGACAGCGCGACGTTTTGGGGAAGCATGTGATTCAGCAGCTACCAGTGGGCTTCGTGCGGCGGAGATTTTGTGGCTGTTAGCGGAGTTGATAACAGAGGGTCGTTAAGAGAAGCCTACATGCAGTAGGCAAAGGAGTAATGTTTGCCGGCGGGGGACGTGCGGCGATTAACCTGTGCGGTAGTGAAAAGGAGTTAAAAAGAAGGAAGTGTGCGGATGCGGAAAGAATGGAATAATTGTGGTAGGCTGCCGGCTGAGTAGGTTGGTGAATGTTTGGTGTGGGTCCGGCGCTGCCGATTGGATGGTGGGGCTGCAGTGTGAGTCAGATAAAAAAAAAAAAACAGGAGTAGGATCCAATGGGACTAACTGGCATGTATAGACGCGTGTAATGCAAAAGGGCTGTTTTTGGTAGCATCTCTCGCTTATGGCCGTACCACCCTGAACACGCCTGATCTCGTCTGATCTCGGAAGCAAAGCAGGGTAGGGTCTGGTTAGTACTTGGATGGGAGACCACCTGGGAATACCAGGTGCTGTAAGCTTTTCTCACTTTTACTTTATACAGGGGGCGCTCCACTTCACGATTAATTTAAATCTATCACTCCCCTTCCATTTTACTATTTTATATATATATATATTTTTTTTTTCTCTTATTCCTAAAGGCAGCTTTTAGAAACCGTTTTACTCTAAATACTTCCTGGTAATTCTAGGTGCTGTAAGCTGTTCGTGCCTTTATTCCACCAGGGCGCGATCTTCTCACAAACTTGAAGACTGTCACTCCCCATTCACGTTTTACAACTTATTGTTAATGATAAAGAGACAGCTTTTTACACACAGTTTTAAACAAAGTACTGATATTATTCCTCTTCAACTGACCGCTTTGTTTTCTATGCAAAAACCACTTCGCCACAGAAGACTCGATATTATTGGCATAGCAAGTTCTGCTCTTCTCCTTTCAAAACTTGCTAAAAGCTGTATTTAAAAGAACAGATTGGCCGGGGTAATTCACACCCTTCAATGCCAGCTTAATGTTTAGGTTAGTGGGAATCACAGAGGAATTAGGGATGGAAACTTCTTTGCTGGTGGTAGAAGCGGTCTGGTGAATTTTTAGAGAGAAGAGGCCGTCGATGTTTGAATGTAGAAAATTGTTCTGGCTGCAGCCTGCAGTATGGACTTGTTGGTGTGTGTAGCTGCCAGTGTTCTGACAGCACGACGTTTTGGGGAAGCATGTGATTCAGCAGCTACCAGTGGGCTTCGTGCGGCGGAGATTTTGTGGCTGTTAGCGGAGTTGATAACAGAGGATCGTTAAGAGAAGCCTACATGCAGTAGGCAAAGGAGTAATGTTTGCCGGCGGGGGACGTGCGGCGATTAACCTGTGCGGTAGTGAAAAGGAGTTAAAAAGAAGGAAGTGTGCGGATGCGGAAAGAATGGAATAATTGTGGTAGGCTGCCGGCTGAGTAGTTTGGTGAATGTTTGGTGTGGGTCCGGCGCTGCCGATTGGATGGTGGGGCTGCAGTGTGAGTCAGATAAAAAAAAAAAAAAAACCAGGAGTAGGATCCAATGGGACTAACTGGCATGTATAGACGCGTGTAATACAAAAGGGCTGTTTTTGGTAGCATCTCTCGCTTACGGCCATACCACCCTGAACACGCCTGATCTCGTCTGATCTCGGAAGCCAAGCAGGGTAGGGTCTGGTTAGTACTTGGGTGGGAGACCTCCTGGGAATACCAGGTGCTGTAAGCCTTTCTCACTTTTACTTTATACAGGGGGCGCTCCACTTCACGATTAATTTAAATCTATCACTCCCCTTCCATTTTACTATTTTATATATATATATATATATTTTTTTTTTTCTCTCATTCATAAAGGCAGCTTTTAGAAACCGTTTTACTCTAAATACTTCCTGGTAATTCTAGGTGCTGTAAGCTGTTCGTGCCTTTATTCCACCAGGGCGCGATCTTCTCACAAACTTGAAGACTGTCACTCCCCATTCACGTTTTACAACTTATTGTTAATGATAAAGAGACAGCTTTTTACACACAGTTTTAAACAAAGTACTGATATTATTCCTCTTCAACTGACCGCTTTGTTTTCTATGCAAAAACCACTTCGCCACAGAAGACTCGATATTATTGGCATAGCAAGTTCTGCTCTTCTCCTTTCAAAACTTGCTAAAAGCTGTATTTAAAAGAACAGATTGGCCGGGGTAATTCACACCCTTCAATGCCAGCTTAATGTTTAGGTTAGTGGGAATCACAGAGGAATTAAGGATGGAAACTTCTTTGCTGGTGGTAGAAGCGGTCTGGTGAATTTTTAGAGAGAAGAGGCCGTCGATGTTTGAATGTAGAAAATTGTTCTGGCTGCAGCCTGCAGTATGGACTTGTTGGTGTGTGTAGCTCCCAGTGTTCTGACAGCACGACGTTTTGGGGAAGCATGTGATTCAGCAGCTACCAGTGGGCTTCGTGCGGCGGAGATTTTGTGGCTGTTAGCGGAGTTGATAACAGAGGGTCGTTAAGAGAAGCCTACATGCAGTAGGCATAGGAGTAATGTTTGCCGGCGGGGGACGTGCGGCGAATAACCTGTGCGGTAGTGAAAAGGAGTTAAAAAGAAGGAAGTGTGCGGATGCGGAAAGAATGGAATAATTGTGGTAGGCTGCCGGCTGAGTAGTTTGGTGAATGTTTGGTGTGGGTCCGGCGCTGCCGATTGGATGGTGGGGCTGCAGTGTGAGTCAGATAAAAAAAAAAAAAAAACCAGGAGTAGGATCCAATGGGACTAACTGGCATGTATAGACGCGTGTAATGCAAAAGGGCTGTTTTTGGTAGCATCTCTCGCTTACGGCCATACCACCCTGAACACGCCCGATCTCGTCTGATCTCGGAAGCCAAGCAGGGTAGGGTCTGGTTAGTACTTGGATGGGAGACCACCTGGGAATAGCAGGTGCTGTAAGCCTTTCTCACTTTTACTTTATACAGGGGGCGCTCAACTTCACGATTAATTTAAATCTATCACTCCCCTTCCATTTTACTATTTTATATATATATATATTTTTTTTCTCTCATTCATAAAGGCAGCTTTTAGAAACCGTTTTACTCTAAATACTTCCTGGTAATTCTAGGTGCTGTAAGCTGTTCGTGCCTTTATTCCACCAGGGCGCGATCTTCTCACAAACTTGAAGACTGTCACTCCCCATTCACGTTTTACAACTTATTGTTAATGATAAAGAGACAGCTTTTTACACACAGTTTTAAACAAAGTACTGATATTATTCCTCTTCAACTGACCGCTTTGTTTTCTATGCAAAAACCACTTCGCCACAGAAGACTCGATATTATTGGCATAGCAAGTTCTGCTCTTCTCCTTTCAAAACTTGCTAAAAGCTGTATTTAAAAGAACAGATTGGCCGGGGTAATTCACACCCTTCAATGCCAGCTTAATGTTTAGGTTAGTGGGAATCACAGAGGAATTAGGGATGGAAACTTCTTTGCTGGTGGTAGAAGCGGTCTGGTGAATTTTTAGAGAGAAGAGGCCGTCGATGTTTGAATGTAGAAAATTGTTCTGGCTGCAGCCTGCAGTATGGACTTGTTGGTGTGTGTAGCTCCCAGTGTTCTGACAGCGCGACGTTTTGGGGAAGCATGTGATTCAGCAGCTACCAGTGGGCTTCGTGCGGAGGAGATTTTGTAGCTGTTAGCGGAGTTGATAACAGAGGGTCGTTAAGAGAAGCCTGAATGCAGTAGGCAAAGGAGTAATGTTTGCCGGCGGGGGACGTGCGGCGATTAACCTGTGCGGTAGTGAAAAGGAGTTAAAAAGAAGGAAGTGTGCGGATGCGGAAAGAATGGAATAATTGTGGTAGGCTGCCGGCTGAGTAGTTTAGTGAATGTTTGGTGTGGGTCCGGCGCTGCCGATTGGATGGTGGGGCTGCAGTGTGAGTCAGATAAAAAAAAAAAAAACCAGGAGTAGGATCGAATGGGACTAACTGGCATGTATAGACGCGTGTAATGCAAAAGGGCTGTTTTTGGTAGCATCTCTCGCTTACGGCCATACCACCCTGAACACGCCCGATCTCGTCTGATCTCGGAAGCCAAGCAGGGTAGGGTCTGGTTAGTACTTGGATGGGAGACCTCCTGGGAATACCAGGTGCTGTAAGCCTTTCTCACTTTTACTTTATACAAGGGGCGCTCCACTTCACGATTAATTTAAATCTATCACTCCCCTTCCATTTTACTATTTTATATATATATATATATTTTTCTCTCATTCATAAAGGCAGCTTTTAGAAACCGTTTTACTCTAAATACTTCCTGGTAATTCTAGGTGCTGTAAGCTGTTCGTGCCTTTATTCCACCAGGGCGCGATCTTCTCACCAACTTGAAGACTGTCACTCCCCATTCACGTTTTACAACTTATTGTTAATGATAAAGAGACAGCTTTTTACACACAGTTTTAAACAAAGTACTGATATTATTCCTCTTCAACTGACCGCTTTGTTTTCTATGCAAAAACCACTTCGCCACAGAAGACTCGATATTATTGGCATAGCAAGTTCTGCTCTTCTCCTTTCAAAACTTGCTAAAAGCTGTATTTAAAAGAACAGATTGGCCGGGGTAATTCACACCCTTCAATGCCAGCTTAATGTTTAGGTTAGTGGGAATCACAGAGGAATTAGGGATGGAAACTTCTTTGCTGGTGGTAGAAGCGGTCTGGTGAATTTTTAGAGAGAAGAGGCCGTCGATGTTTGAATGTAGAAAATTGTTCTGGCTGCAGCCTGCAGTATGGACTTGTTGGTGTGTGTAGCTCCCAGTGTTCTGACAGCGCGACGTTTTGGGGAAGCATGTGATTCAGCAGCTACCAGTGGGCTTCGTGCGGCGGAGATTTTGTGGCTGTTAGCGGAGTTGATAACAGAGGGTCGTTAAGAGAAGCCTGCATGCGGTAGGCAAAGGAGTAATGTTTGCCGGCGGGGGACGTGCGGCGATTAACCTGTGCGGTAGTGAAAAGGAGTTAAAAAGAAGGAAGTGTGCGGATGCGGGAAGAATGGAATAATTGTGGTAGGCTGCCGGCTGAGTAGTTTGGTGAATGTTTGGTGTGGGTCCGGCGCTGCCGATTGGATGGTGGGGCTGCAGTGTGAGTCAGATAAAAAAAAAAAAAACCAGGAGTAGGATCCAATGGGACTAACTGGCATGTATAGATGCGTGTAATGCAAAAGGGCTGTTTTTGGTAGCGTCTCTCGCTTACGGCCATACCACCCTGAACACGCCCGATCTCATCTGATCTCGGAAACTAAGCAGGGTAGGGTCTGGTTAGTACTTGGATGGGAGACCACCTGGGAATACCAGGTGCTGTAAGCTTTTCTCACTTTTACTTTATACAGGGGGCGCTCCACTTCACGATTAATTTAAATCTATCACTCCCCTTCCATTTTACTATTTTATATATATATATATATTTTTTTCTCTCATTCATAAAGGCAGCTTTTAGAAACCGTTTTACTCTAAATACTTCCTGGTAATTCTAGGTGCTGTAAGCTGTTCGTGCCTTTATTCCACCAGGGCGCGATCTTCTCACAAACTTGAAGACTGTCACTCCATATTCACGTTTTACAACTTATTGTTAATGATAAAGAGACAGCTTTTTACACACAGTTTTAAACAAAGTACTGATATTATTCCTCTTCAACTCACCGCTTTGTTTTCTATGCAAAAACCACTTCGCCACAGAAGACTCGATATTATTGGCATAGCAAGTTCTGCTCTTCTCCTTTCAAAACTTGCTAAAAGCTGTATTTAAAAGAACAGATTGGCCGGGGTAATTCACACCCTTCAATGCCAGCTTAATGTTTAGGTTAGTGGGAATCACAGAGGAATTAGGGATGGAAACTTCTTTGCTGGTGGTAGAAGCGGTCTGGTGAATTTTTAGAGAGAAGAGGCCGTCGATGTTTGAATTTAGAAAATTGTTCTGGCTGCAGCCTGCAGTATGGACTTGTTGGTGTGTGTAGCTCCCAGTGTTCTGACAGCGCGACGTTTTGGGGAAGCATGTGATTCAGCAGCTACCAGTGGGCTTCGTGCGGCGGAGATTTTGTGGCTGTTAGCGGAGTTGATAACAGAGGGTCGTTAAGAGAAGCCTACATGCAGTAGGCAAAGGAGTAATGTTTGCCGGCGGGGGACGTGCGGCGATTAACCTGTGCGGTAGTGAAAAGGAGTTAAAAAAAAGGAAGTGTGCGGATGCGGAAAGAATGGAATAATTGTGGTAGGCTGCTGGCTGAGTAGTTTGGTGAATGTTTGGTGTGGGTCCAGCGCTGCCGATTGGATGGTGGGGCTGCAGTGTGAGTCAGATAAAAAAAAAAAAAAAACAGGAGTAGGATCCAATGGGACTAACTGGCATGTATAGACGCGTGTAATGCAAAAGGGCTGGTTTTGGTAGCATCTCTCGCTTACGGCCGTACCACCCTGAACACGCCCGATCTCATCTGATCTCGGAAGCTAAGCAGGGTAGGGTCTGGTTAGTACTTGGATGGGAGACCACCTGGGAATAACAGGTGCTGTAAGCTTTTCTCACTTTTACTTTATACAGGGGGCGCTCCACTTCACGATTAATTTAAATCTATCACTCCCCTTCCATTTTACTATTTTATATATATATATTTTTTTTTTCTCTCATTCATAAAGGCAGCTTTTAGAAACCGTTTTACTCTAAATACTTCCTGGTAATTCTAGGTGCTGTAAGCTGTTCGTGCCTTTATTCCACCAGGGCGCGATCTTCTCACCAACTTGAAGACTGTCACTCCCCATTCACGTTTTACAACTTAGTGTTAATGATAAAGAGACAGCTTTTTACACACAGTTTTAAACAAAGTACTGATATTATTCCTCTTCAACTGACCGCTTTGTTTTCTATGCAAAAACCACTTCGCCACAGAAGACTCGATATTATTGGCATAGCAAGTTCTGCTCTTCTCCTTTCAAAACTTGCTAAAAGCTGTATTTAAAAGAACAGATTAGCCGGGGTAATTCACACCCTTCAATGCCAGCTTAATGTTTAGGTTAGTGGGAATCACAGAGGAATTAGGGATGGAAACTTCTTTGCTGGTGGTAGAAGCGGTCTGGTGAATTTTTAGAGAGAAGAGGCCGTCGATGTTTGAATGTAGAAAATTGTTCTGGCTGCAGCCTGCAGTATGGACTTGTTGGTGTGTGTAGCTCCCAGTGTTCTGACAGCGCGACGTTTTGGGGAAGCATGTGATTCAGCAGCTACCAGTGGGCTTCGTGCGGCGGAGATTTTTTGTGGCTGTTAGCGGAGTTGATAACAGAGGGTCGTTAAAAGAAGCCTGCATGCGGTAGGCAAAGGAGTAATGTTTGCCGGCGGGGGACGTGCGGCGATTAACCTGTGCGGTAGTGAAAAGGAGTTAAAGAGAAGGAAGTGTGCGGATGCAGAAAGAATGGAATAATTGTGGTAGGCTGCCGGCTGAGTAGTTTGGTGAATGTTTGGTGTGGGTCCGGCGCTGCCGATTGGATGGTGGGGCTGCAGTGTGAGTCAGATAAAAAAAAAAAAAAACATTAGTAGGATCCAATGGGACCAACTGGCATGTATAGAGGCGTGTAATGCAAAAGGGCTGTTTTTGGTAGCATCTCTCGCTTACGGCCATACCACCCTGAACACGCCCGATCTTGTCTGATCTTGGAAGCTAAGCAAGGTAAGGTCTGGTTAGTACTTGGATGGGAGACCACCTGGGAATACCAAGTGCTGTAAGCTTTTCTCACTTTTACTTTATACAGGGGGCGCTCCACTTCACGATTAATTTAAATCTATCACTCCCCTTCCATTTTACTATTTTATATATATATATATATTTTTTTCTCTCATTCATAAAGGCAGCTTTTACACACCGTTTTACTCTAAATACTGCCTGGTAATTCTAGGTGCTGTAAGGTGTTCGTGCCTTTATTCCACCAGGGCACGATCTTCTCACAAACTTGAAAACTGTCACTCCACATTCACGTTTTACAACTTATTGTTAATAATAAAGAGACAGCCTTTTACACACAGTTTTAAACAAAGTACTGATACAATTCTTCTTCAACTCACCGCTTTGTTTTCTATGCAAAAACCACTTCACCACAGAATATTCGATATTATTGGCATATTATCTGCTCTTCTCCTCCTTTCAAAACTTGCTAAAAGCTGTATTTAAAAGAGCAGGTTGGCCGGGGTAATTCACACCCTTCAATGCCAGATTAATGTTTAGGTTAGTGGGAATCACAGAGGAATTAGGGATGGAAACTTCTTTGCTGGTGGTAGAAGCGGTCTGGTGAATTTTTAGAGAGAAGAGGCCGTCGATGTTTGAATGTAGAAAATTGTTCTGGCTGCAGCCTGCAGTATGGACTTGTTGGTGCGTGTAGCTCCCAGTGTTCTGACAGCGCGACGTTTTGGGGAAGCATGTGATTCAGCAGCTACCAGAGGGCTTCGTGCGGCGGAGATTTTGTGGCTGTTAGCGGAGTTGATAGCAGAGGGTCGTTAAGAGAAGCCTGCATGCGGTAGGCAAAGGAGTAATGTTTGCCGGCGGGGGACGTGCGGCGATTAACCTGTGCGGTAGTGAAAATGACTTAAAGAGAAGGAAGTGTGCGGATGCGGAAAGAATGGAATAATTGTGGTAGGGTGCCGGCTGAGTAGTTTGGTGAATGTTTGGTGTGGGTCCGGCGCTGCCGATTGGATGGTGGTGCTGCAGTGTGAGTCAGATTAAAAAAAAAAAAAACAGGTGTAGGATCCAATGGGACTAACTGGCATGTATAGACGCGTGTAATGCAAAAGAGCTGTTTTTGGTAGTGTCTCTCGCTTACGGCCGTACCACCCTGAACACACCCGATCTCGTCCGATCTCGGAAGTTAAGCAGCGTAAGGTCTGGTTAGTACTTGGAAGGGAGACCACCTGGGAATACCAGGTGCTGTAAGCTTTTCTCACTTTTACTTTATACAGGGGGCGCTCCACTTCACGATTAATTTAAATCTATCACTCCCCTTCCATTTTACTATTTTATATATATATATATTTTTTTTTTCTCTCTTTCATAAAGCCAGCTTTTAGAAACCGTTTTACTCTAAATACTTCCTGGTAATTCTAGGTGCTGTAAGCTGTTCGTGCCTTTATTCCACCAGGGCGCGATCTTCTCACAAACTTGAAGACTGTCACTCCCCATTCACGTTTTACAACTTATTGTTAATGATAAAGAGACAGCTTTTTACACACAGTTTTAAAGAAAGTACTGATATTATTCCTCTTCAACTGACCGCTTTGTTTTCTATGCAAAAACCACTTCGCCACAGAAGACTCGATATTATTGGCATAGCAAGTTCTGCTCTTCTCCTTTCAAAACTTGCTAAAAGCTGTATTTAAAAGAACAGATTAGCCGGGGTAATTCACACCCTTCAATGCCAGCTTAATGTTTAGGTTAGTGGGAATCACAGAGGAATTAGGGATGGAAACTTCTTTGCTGGTGGTAGAAGCGGTCTGGTGAATTTTTAGAGAGAAGAGGCCGTCGATGTTTGAATGTAGAAAATTGTTCTGGCTGCAGCCTGCAGTATGGACTTGTTGGTGTGTGTAGCTCCCAGTGTTCTGACAGCGCGACGTTTTGGGGAAGCATGTGATTCAGCAGCTACCAGTGGGCTTCGTGCGGCGGAGATTTTTTGTGGCTGTTAGCGGAGTTGATAACAGAGGGTCGTTAAAAGAAGCCTGCATGCGGTAGGCAAAGGAGTAATGTTTGCCGGCGGGGGACGTGCGGCGATTAACCTGTGCGGTAGTGAAAAGGAGTTAAAGAGAAGGAAGTGTGCGGATGCAGAAAGAATGGAATAATTGTGGTAGGCTGCCGGCTGAGTAGTTTGGTGAATGTTTGGTGTGGGTCCGGCGCTGCCGATTGGATGGTGGGGCTGCAGTGTGAGTCAGATAAAAAAAAAAAAAAACATTAGTAGGATCCAATGGGACCAACTGGCATGTATAGAGGCGTGTAATGCAAAAGGGCTGTTTTTGGTAGCATCTCTCGCTTACGGCCATACCACCCTGAACACGCCCGATCTTGTCTGATCTTGGAAGCTAAGCAAGGTAAGGTCTGGTTAGTACTTGGATGGGAGACCACCTGGGAATACCAAGTGCTGTAAGCTTTTCTCACTTTTACTTTATACAGGGGGCGCTCCACTTCACGATTAATTTAAATCTATCACTCCCCTTCCATTTTACTATTTTATATATATATATATATTTTTTTCTCTCATTCATAAAGGCAGCTTTTACACACCGTTTTACTCTAAATACTGCCTGGTAATTCTAGGTGCTGTAAGGTGTTCGTGCCTTTATTCCACCAGGGCACGATCTTCTCACAAACTTGAAAACTGTCACTCCACATTCACGTTTTACAACTTATTGTTAATAATAAAGAGACAGCCTTTTACACACAGTTTTAAACAAAGTACTGATACAATTCTTCTTCAACTCACCGCTTTGTTTTCTATGCAAAAACCACTTCACCACAGAATATTCGATATTATTGGCATATTATCTGCTCTTCTCCTCCTTTCAAAACTTGCTAAAAGCTGTATTTAAAAGAGCAGGTTGGCCGGGGTAATTCACACCCTTCAATGCCAGATTAATGTTTAGGTTAGTGGGAATCACAGAGGAATTAGGGATGGAAACTTCTTTGCTGGTGGTAGAAGCGGTCTGGTGAATTTTTAGAGAGAAGAGGCCGTCGATGTTTGAATGTAGAAAATTGTTCTGGCTGCAGCCTGCAGTATGGACTTGTTGGTGCGTGTAGCTCCCAGTGTTCTGACAGCGCGACGTTTTGGGGAAGCATGTGATTCAGCAGCTACCAGAGGGCTTCGTGCGGCGGAGATTTTGTGGCTGTTAGCGGAGTTGATAGCAGAGGGTCGTTAAGAGAAGCCTGCATGCGGTAGGCAAAGGAGTAATGTTTGCCGGCGGGGGACGTGCGGCGATTAACCTGTGCGGTAGTGAAAATGACTTAAAGAGAAGGAAGTGTGCGGATGCGGAAAGAATGGAATAATTGTGGTAGGGTGCCGGCTGAGTAGTTTGGTGAATGTTTGGTGTGGGTCCGGCGCTGCCGATTGGATGGTGGTGCTGCAGTGTGAGTCAGATTAAAAAAAAAAAAAACAGGTGTAGGATCCAATGGGACTAACTGGCATGTATAGACGCGTGTAATGCAAAAGAGCTGTTTTTGGTAGTGTCTCTCGCTTACGGCCGTACCACCCTGAACACACCCGATCTCGTCCGATCTCGGAAGTTAAGCAGCGTAAGGTCTGGTTAGTACTTGGAAGGGAGACCACCTGGGAATACCAGGTGCTGTAAGCTTTTCTCACTTTTACTTTATACAGGGGGCGCTCCACTTCACGATTAATTTAAATCTATCACTCCCCTTCCATTTTACTATTTTATATATATATATATTTTTTTTTTCTCTCTTTCATAAAGCCAGCTTTTAGAAACCGTTTTACTCTAAATACTTCCTGGTAATTCTAGGTGCTGTAAGCTGTTCGTGCCTTTATTCCACCAGGGCGCGATCTTCTCACAAACTTGAAGACTGTCACTCCCCATTCACGTTTTACAACTTATTGTTAATGATAAAGAGACAGCTTTTTACACACAGTTTTAAAGAAAGTACTGATATTATTCCTCTTCAACTGACCGCTTTGTTTTCTATGCAAAAACCACTTCGCCACAGAAGACTCGATATTATTGGCATAGCAAGTTCTGCTCTTCTCCTTTCAAAACTTGCTAAAAGCTGTATTTAAAAGAACAGATTGGCCGGGGTAATTCACACCCTTCAATGCCAGCTTAATGTTTAGGTTAGTGGGAATCACAGAGGAATTAGGGATGGAAACTTCTTTGCTGGTGGTAGAAGCGGTCTGGTGAATTTTTAGAGAGAAGAGGCCGTCGATGTTTGAATGTAGAAAATTGTTCTGGCTGCAGCCTGCAGTATGGACTTGTTGGTGTGTGTAGCTCCCAGTGTTCTGACAGCGCGACGTTTTGGGGAAGCATGTGATTCAGCAGCTACCAGTGGGCTTCGTGCGGCGGAGATTTTGTGGCTGTTAGCGGAGTTGATAACAGAGGGTCGTTAAGAGAAGCCTGCATGCAGTAGGCAAAGGAGTAATGTTTGCCGGCGGGGGACGTGCGGCGATTAACCTGTGCAGTACTGAAAAGGAGTTAAAAAGAAGGAAGTGTGCGAATGCGGAAAGAATGGAATAATTGTGGTAGGCTGCCGGCTGAGTAGTTTGGTGAATGTTTGGTGTGGGTCCGGCGCTGCCGATTGGATGGTGGGGCTGCAGTGTGAGTCAGATAAAAAAAAAAAAAAACCCGGAGTAGGATCCAATGGGACTAACTGGCATGTATAGACGCGTGTAATGCAAAAGGGCTGTTTTTGGTAGCATCTCTCGCTTGCGGCCATACCACCCTGAACACGCCCGATCTCGTTTGATCTCGGAAGCTAAGCAGGGTAGGGTCTGGTTAGTACTTGGATGGGAGACCTCCTGGGAATACCAGGTGCTG
>NC_064534.1:39814456-39844456 GCF_023856365.1 Brienomyrus brachyistius
TGCCTTTATTCCACCAGGGCGCGATCTTCTCACAAACTTGAAGACTGTCACTCCCCATTCACGTTTTACAACTTATTGTTAATGATAAAGAGACAGCTTTTTACACACAGTTTTAAACAAAGTACTGATATTATTCCTCTTCAACTGACCGCTTTGTTTTCTATGCAAAAACCGCTTCGCCACAGAAGACTCGATATTATTGGCATAGCAAGTTCTGCTCTTCTCCTTTCAAAACTTGCTAAAAGCTGTATTTAAAAGAACAGATTGGCCGGGGTAATTCACACCCTTCAATGCCAGCTTAATGTTTAGGTTAGTGGGAATCACAGAGGAATTAGGGATGGAAACTTCTTTGCTGGTGGTAGAAGCGGTCTGGTGAATTTTTAGAGAGAAGAGGCCGTCGATGTTTGAATGTAGAAAATAGTTCTGGCTGCAGCCTGCAGTATGGACTTGTTGGTATGTGTAGCTCCCAGTGTTCTGACAGCGCGACGTTTTGGGGAAGCATGTGATTCAGCAGCTACCAGTGGGCTTCGTGCGGCGGAGATTTTGTGGCTGTTAGTGGAGTTGATAACAGAGGGTCGTTAAGAGAAGCCTGCATGCAGTAGGCAAAGGAGTAATGTTTGCCGGCGGGGGACGTGCGGCGATTAACCTGTGCGGTAGTGAAAAGGAGTTAAAAAGAAGGAAGTGTGCGGATGCGGAAAGAATGGAATAATTGTGGTAGGCTGCCGGCTGAGTAGTTTGGTGAATGTTTGGTGTGGGTCCGGCGCTGCCGATTGGATGGTGGTGCTGCAGTGTCAGTCAGATAAAAAAATAAAAAATAAAAAACAGGAGTAGGATCCAATGGGACTAACTGGCATGTATAGAGGCGTGTAATGCAAAAGGGCTGTTTTTGTTAGCGGTTCTTGCTTACGGCCATACCACCCTGAACACGCATGATCTTGGAAGCTAAGCAGAGTATGGTCTGGTTAGTACTTGGAAGGGAAACCACCTTGGAATACCAGGTGCTGTAAGCTTTTCTCACTTTTACTTTATACAGGGGGCGCTCCACTTCACGATTAATTTAAATCTATCACTCCCCTTCCATTTTACTATTTCATATATATATATATATTTTCTCTCTTTCATAAAGGCAGCTTTTAGAAACAGTTTTACTCTAAATACTGCCTGGTAATTCTAGGTGCTGTAAGCTGTTCGTGCCTTTATTCCACCAGGGCGCGATCTTCTCACAAACTTGAAGACTGTCACTCCCCATTCACGTTTTACAACTTATTGTTAATAATAAAGAGACAGCTTTTTACACACAGTTTTAAACAAAGTACTGATATAATTCCTCTTCAACTCACCACTTTGTTTTCTATGCAAAAACCACTTCACCACAGAAGACTCGATATTATTGGCATAGCAAGGTCTGCTCTTCTCCTCCTTTCAAAACTCGCTAAAAGCTGTATTTAAAAGAGCAGGTTGGCCGGGGTAATTCACACCCTTCAATGCCAACTTAATGTTTAGGTTAGTGGGAATCACAGAGGAATTAGGGATGGAAACTTCTTTGCTGGTGGTAGAAGCGGTCTGGTGAATTTTTAGAGAGAAGAGGCCGTCGATGTTTGAATGTAGAAAATTGTTCTGGCTGCAGCCTGCAGTATGGACTTGTTGGTGTGTGTAGCTCCCAGTGTTCTGACAGCGCGACGTTTTGGGGAAGCATGTGATTCAGCAGCTACCAGTGGGCTTCGTGCGGCGGAGATTTTGTGGCTGTTAGCTGAGTTGATAGCACAGGGTCGTTAAGAGAAGCCTGCATACGGTAGGCAAAGGAGTAATATTTGCCGGCGGGGGACATGCGGCGATTAACCTGTGAGGTAGTGCAAAGGACTTAAAGAGAAGGAAGTGTGCGGATGCGGAAAGAATGGAATAATTGTGGTAGGCTGCCGGCTGAGTAGTTTGGTGAATGTTTGGTGTGGGTCCGGCGCTGCCGATTGGATGGTGGTGCTGCAGTGTGAGTCAGATAAAAAAAAAAAAAAACCAGGAGTAGGATCCAATGGGACTAACTGGCATGTAGAGACGCGTGTAATGCAAAAGGGCTGTTTTTGGTAGCATCTCTCGCTTACGGCCATACCACCCTGAACACGCCCGATCTCGTCTGATCTTGGAAGCTAAGTAGGGCAGGGTATGGTTAGTACTTGGATGGGAGACCACCTGGGAATACCAGGTGCTGTAAGCTTTTCTCACTTTTACTTTATACAGGGGGCGCTCCACTTCACGATTAATTTAAATCTATCACTCCCCTTCCATTTTACTATTTTATATATATATATTTTTTTTTTTCTCTCATTCATAAAGGCAGCTTTTAGAAACCGTTTTACTCTAAATACTTCCTGGTAATTCTAGGTGCTGTAAGCTGTTCGTGCCTTTATTCCACCAGGGCGCGATCTTCTCACAAACTTGAAGACTGTCACTCCCCATTCACGTTTTACAACTTATTGTTAATGATAAAGAGACAGCTTTTTACACACAGTTTTAAACAAAGTACTGATATTATTCCTCTTCAACTGACCGCTTTGTTTTCTATGCAAAAACCACTTCGCCACAGAAGACTCGATATTATTGGCATAGCAAGTTCTGCTCTTCTCCTTTCAAAACTTGCTAAAAGCTGTATTTAAAAGAACAGATTGGCCGGGGTAATTCACACCCTTCAATGCCAGCTTAATGTTTAGGTTAGTGGGAATCACAGAGGAATTAGGGATGGAAACTTCTTTGCTGGTGGTAGAAGCGGTCTGGTGAATTTTTAGAGAGAAGAGGCCGTCGATGTTTGAATGTAGAAAATTGTTCTGGCTGCAGCCTGCAGTATGGACTTGTTGGTGTGTGTAGCTCCCAGTGTTCTGACAGCGCGACGTTTTGGGGAAGCATGTGATTCAGCAGCTACCAGTAGGCTTCGTGCGGCGGAGATTTTGTGGCTGTTAGCGGAGTTGATAACAGAGGGTCGTTAAGAGAAGCCTGCATGCAGTAGGCAAAGGAGTAATGTTTGCCGGCGGGGGACGTGCGGCGGTTAACCTGTGCAGTACTGAAAAGGAGTTAAAAAGAAGGAAGTGTGCGAATGCGGAAAGAATGGAATAATTGTGGTAGGCTGCCGGCTGAGTAGTTTGGTGAATGTTTGGTGTGGGTCCGGCGCTGCCGATTGGATGGTGGGGCTGCAGTGTGAGTCAGATAAAAAAAAAAAAAACCCGGAGTAGGATCCAATGGGACTAACTGGCATGTATAGACGCGTGTAATGCAAAAGGGCTGTTTTTGGTAGCATCTCTCGCTTACGGCCATTCCACCCTGAACACGCCCGATCTCGTTTGATCTCGGAAGCTAAGCAGGGTAGGGTCTGGTTAGTACTTGGATGGGAGACCTCCTGGGAATACCAGGTGCTGTAAGCTTTTCTCACTTTTACTTTAAATGGGGGGCGCTCCACTTCACGATTAATTTAAATCTATCACTCCCCTTCCATTTTACTATTATATATATATATATATTTTTTTTTTTCTCTCATTCATTAAGGCAGCTTTTAGAAACCGTTTTACTCTAAATACTTCCTGGTAATTCTAGGTGCTGTATGCTGTTCGTGCCTTTATTCCACCAGGGCGCGATCTTCTCACAAACTTGAAGACTGTCACTCCCCATTCACGTTTTACAACTTATTGTTAATGATAAAGAGACAGCTTTTTACACACAGTTTTAAACAAAGTACTGATATTATTCCTCTTCAACTGACCGCTTTGTTTTCTATGCAAAAACCACTTCGCCACAGAAGACTCGATATTATTGGCATAGCAAGTTCTGCTCTTCTCCTTTCAAAACTTGCTAAAAGCTGTATTTAAAAGAACAGGTTGGCCGGGGTAATTCACACCCTTCAATGCCAGCTTAATGTTTAGGTTAGTGGGAATCACAGAGGAATTAGGGATGGAAACTTCTTTGCTGGTGGTAGAAGCGGTCTGGTGAATTTTTAGAGAGAAGAGGCCGTCGATGTTTGAATGTAGAAAATTGTTCTGGCTGCAGCCTGCAGTATGGACTTGTTGGTGTGTGTAGCTCCCAGTGTTCTGACAGCGCGACGTTTTGGGGAAGCATGTGATTCAGCAGCTACCAGTGGGCTTCGTGCGGCGGAGATTTTGTGGCTGTTAGCGGAGTTGATAACAGAGGGTCGTTAAGAGAAGCCTGCATGCAGTAGGCAAAGGAGTAATGTTTGCCGGCGGGGGACGTGCGGCGATTAACCTGTGCGGTAGTGAAAAGGAGTTAAAAATAAGGAAGTGTGCGGATGCGGAAAGAATGGAATAATTGTGGTAGGCTGCCGGCTGAGTAGTTTGGTGAATGTTTGGTGTGGGTGCGGCGCTGCCGATTGGATGGTGGTGCTGCAGTGTGAGTCAGATAAAAAAAAAAAAAAGAACATTAGTAGTATCCAATGGGACCAACTGGCATGTATAGAGGCGTGTAATGCAAAAGGGCTGTTTTTGGTAGTTTCTCTCGCTTACGGCCATACCACCCTGAACACGCCTGATCTCGTCTGATCTCGGAAGCTAAGCAGGGTAGGGTCTGGTTAGTACTTGGATGGGAGACCACCTGGGAATACCAGGTGCTGTAAGCTTTTCTCACTTTTACTTTATACAGGGGGCGCTCCACTTCACGATTAATTTAAATCTATCACTCCCCTTCCATTTTACTATTTTATATATATATATATATTTTTTTTTTCTGTCTTTCATAAAGCCAGCTTTTAGAAACCGTTTTACTCTAAATACTTCCTGGTAATTCTAGGTGCTGTAAGCTGTTCGTGCCTTTATTCCACCAGGGCGCGATCTTCTCACAAACTTGAAGACTGTCACTCCCCATTCACGTTTTACAACTTATTGTTAATGATAAAGAGACAGCTTTTTACACACAGTTTTAAACAAAGTACTGATATTATTCCTCTTCAACTGACCGCTTTGTTTTCTATGCAAAAACCACTTCGCCACAGAAGACTCGATATTATTGGCATAGCAAGTTCTGCTCTTCTCCTTTCAAAACTTGCTAAAAGCTGTATTTAAAAGAACAGATTGGCCGGGGTAATTCACACCCTTCAATGCCAGCTTAATGTTTAGGTTAGTGGGAATCACAGAGGAATTAGGGATGGAAACTTCTTTGCTGGTGGTAGAAGCGGTCTGGTGAATTTTTAGAGAGAAGAGGCCGTCGATGTTTGAATGTAGAAAATTGTTCTGGCTGCAGCCTGCAGTATGGACTTGTTGGTGTGTGTAGCTCCCAGTGTTCTGACAGCGCGACGTTTTGGGGAAGCATGTGATTCAGCAGCTACCAGTGGGCTTCGTGCGGCGGAGATTTTGTGGCTGTTAGCGGAGTTGATAACAGAGGGTCGTTAAGAGAAGCCTGCATACGGTAGGCAAAGGAGTAATGTTTGCCGGCGGGGGACATGCGGCGATTAACCTGTGAGGTAGTGAAAAGGACTTAAAGAGAAGGAAGTGTGCGGATGCGGAAAGAATGGAATAATTGTGGTAGGCTGCCGGCTGAGTAGTTTGGTGAATGTTTGGTGTGGGTCCGGCGCTGCCGATTGGATGGTGGTGCTGCAGTGTGAGTCAGATAAAAAAAAAAAAAAAACCAGGAGTAGGATCCAATGGGACTAACTGGCATGTAGAGACGCGTGTAATGCAAAAGGGCTGTTTTTGGTAGCATCTCTCGCTTACGGCCATACCACCCTGAACACGCCCGATCTCGTCTGATCTTGGAAGCTAAGTAGGGCAGGGTATGGTTAGTACTTGGATGGGAGACCACCTGGGAATACCAGGTGCTGTAAGCTTTTCTCACTTTTACTTTATACAGGGGGCGCTCCACTTCACGATTAATTTAAATCTATCACTCCCCTTCCATTTTACTATTTTATATATATATATTTTTTTTTTTCTCTCATTCATAAAGGCAGCTTTTAGAAACCGTTTTACTCTAAATACTTCCTGGTAATTCTAGGTGCTGTAAGCTGTTCGTGCCTTTATTCCACCAGGGCGCGATCTTCTCACAAACTTGAAGACTGTCACTCCCCATTCACGTTTTACAACTTATTGTTAATGATAAAGAGACAGCTTTTTACACACAGTTTTAAACAAAGTACTGATATTATTCCTCTTCAACTGGCCGCTTTGTTTTCTATGCAAAAACCACTTCGCCACAGAAGACTCGATATTATTGGCATAGCAAGTTCTGCTCTTCTCCTTTCAAAACTTGCTAAAAGCTGTATTTAAAAGAACAGATTGGCCGGGGTAATTCACACCCTTCAATGCCAGCTTAATGTTTAGGTTAGTGGGAATCACAGAGGAATTAGGGATGGAAACTTCTTTGCTGGTGGTAGAAGCGGTCTGGTGAATTTTTAGAGAGAAGAGGCCGTCGATGTTTGAATGTAGAAAATTGTTCTGGCTGCAGCCTGCAGTATGGACTTGTTGGTGTGTGTAGCTCCCAGTGTTCTGACAGCGCGACGTTTTGGGGAAGCATGTGATTCAGCAGCTACCAGTGGGCTTCGTGCGGCGGAGATTTTGTGGCTGTTAGCGGAGTTGATAACAGAGGGTCGTTAAGAGAAGCCTGCATGCAGTAGGCAAAGGAGTAATGTTTGCCGGCGGGGGACGTGCGGCGATTAACCTGTGCAGTACTGAAAAGGAGTTAAAAAGAAGGAAGTGTGCGAATGCGGAAAGAATGGAATAATTGTGGTAGGCTGCCGGCTGAGTAGTTTGGTGAATGTTTGGTGTGGGTCCGGCGCTGCCGATTGGATGGTGGGGCTGCAGTGTGAGTCAGATAAAAAAAAAAAAAAACCCGGAGTAGGATCCAATGGGACTAACTGGCATGTATAGACGCGTGTAATGCAAAAGGGCTGTTTTTGGTAGCATCTCTCGCTTACGGCCATGCCACCCTGAACACGCCCGATCTCGTTTGATCTCGGAAGCTAAGCAGAGTAGGGTCTGGTTAGTACTTGGATGGGAGACCTCCTGGGAATACCAGGTGCTGTAAGCTTTTCTCACTTTTACTTTAAACGGGGGGCGCTCCACTTCACGATTAATTTAAATCTATCACTCCCCTTCCATTTTACTATTATATATATATATTTTTTTTTTTTTTTCTCTCATTCATTAAGGCAGCTTTTAGAAACCGTTTTACTCTAAATACTTCCTGGTAATTCTAGGTGCTGTAAGCTGTTCGTGCCTTTATTCCACCAGGGCGCGATCTTCTCACAAACTTGAAGACTGTCACTCCCCATTCACGTTTTACAACTTATTGTTAATGATAAAGAGACAGCTTTTTACACACAGTTTTAAACAAAGTACTGATATTATTCCTCTTCAACTGACCGCTTTGTTTTCTATGCAAAAACCACTTCGCCACAGAAGACTCGATATTATTGGCATAGCAAGTTCTGCTCTTCTCCTTTCAAAACTTGCTAAAAGCTGTATTTAAAAGAACAGGTTGGCCGGGGTAATTCACACCCTTCAATGCCAGCTTAATGTTTAGGTTAGTGGGAATCACAGAGGAATTAGGGATGGAAACTTCTTTGCTGGTGGTAGAAGCGGTCTGGTGAATTTTTAGAGAGAAGAGGCCGTCGATGTTTGAATGTAGAAAATTGTTCTGGCTGCAGCCTGCAGTATGGACTTGTTGGTGTGTGTAGCTCCCAGTGTTCTGACAGCGCGACGTTTTGGGGAAGCATGTGATTCAGCAGCTACCAGTGGGCTTCGTGCGGCGGAGATTTTGTGGCTGTTAGCGGAGTTGATAACAGAGGGTCGTTAAGAGAAGCCTGCATGCAGTAGGCAAAGGAGTAATGTTTGCCGGCGGGGGACGTGCGGCGATTAACCTGTGCGGTAGTGAAAAGGAGTTAAAAATAAGGAAGTGTGCGGATGCGGAAAGAATGGAATAATTGTGGTAGGCTGCCGGCTGAGTAGTTTGGTGAATGTTTGGTGTGGGTCCGGCGCTGCCGATTGGATGGTGGTGCTGCAGTGTGAGTCAGATAAAAAAAAAAAAAAGAACATTAGTAGTATCCAATGGGACCAACTGGCATGTATAGAGGCGTGTAATGCAAAAGGGCTGTTTTTGGTAGTTTCTCTCGCTTACGGCCATACCACCCTGAACACGCCCGATCTCGTCTGATCTCGGAAGCTAAGCAGGGTAGGGTCTGGTTAGTACTTGGATGGGAGACCACCTGGGAATACCAGGTGCTGTAAGCTTTTCTCACTTTTACTTTATACAGGGGGCGCTCCACTTCACGATTAATTTAAATCTATCACTCCCCTTCCATTTTACTATTTTATATATATATATATATTTTTTTTTTCTGTCTTTCATAAAGCCAGCTTTTAGAAACCGTTTTACTCTAAATACTTCCTGGTAATTCTAGGTGCTGTAAGCTGTTCGTGCCTTTATTCCACCAGGGCGCGATCTTCTCACAAACTTGAAGACTGTCACTCCCCATTCACGTTTTACAACTTATTGTTAATGATAAAGAGACAGCTTTTTACACACAGTTTTAAACAAAGTACTGATATTATTCCTCTTCAACTGACCGCTTTGTTTTCTATGCAAAAACCACTTCGCCACAGAAGACTCGATATTATTGGCATAGCAAGGTCTGCTCTTCTCCTCCTTTCAAAACTTGCTAA
The DNA here is from genome assembly GCF_023856365.1 of Brienomyrus brachyistius. Lineage (NCBI taxonomy): Eukaryota > Metazoa > Chordata > Actinopteri > Osteoglossiformes > Mormyridae > Brienomyrus > Brienomyrus brachyistius. The sequence continues at coordinate 39,823,102 of NC_064534.1, forward strand.
AAGCTGTATTTAAAAGAACAGATTGGCCGGGGTAATTCACACCCTTCAATGCCAGCTTAATGTTTAGGTTAGTGGGAATCACAGAGGAATTAGGGATGGAAACTTCTTTGCTGGTGGTAGAAGCGGTCTGGTGAATTTTTAGAGAGAAGAGGCCGTCGATGTTTGAATGTAGAAAATTGTTCTGGCTGCAGCCTGCAGTATGGACTTGTTGGTGTGTGTAGCTCCCAGTGTTCTGACAGCGCGACGTTTTGGGGAAGCATGTGATTCAGCAGCTACCAGTGGGCTTCGTGCGGCGGAGATTTTGTGGCTGTTAGCGGAGTTGATAACAGAGGGTCGTTAAGAGAAGCCTGCATACGGTAGGCAAAGGAGTAATGTTTGCCGGCGGGGGACATGCGGCGATTAACCTGTGAGGTAGTGAAAAGGACTTAAAGAGAAGGAAGTGTGCGGATGCGGAAAGAATGGAATAATTGTGGTAGGCTGCCGGCTGAGTAGTTTGGTGAATGTTTGGTGTGGGTCCGGCGCTGCCGATTGGATGGTGGTGCTGCAGTGTGAGTCAGATAAAAAAAAAAAAAAAACCAGGAGTAGGATCCAATGGGACTAACTGGCATGTAGAGACGCGTGTAATGCAAAAGGGCTGTTTTTGGTAGCATCTCTCGCTTACGGCCATACCACCCTGAACACGCCCGATCTCGTCTGATCTTGGAAGCTAAGTAGGGCAGGGTATGGTTAGTACTTGGATGGGAGACCACCTGGGAATACCAGGTGCTGTAAGCTTTTCTCACTTTTACTTTATACAGGGGGCGCTCCACTTCACGATTAATTTAAATCTATCACTCCCCTTCCATTTTACTATTTTATATATATATATATTTTTTTTTCTCTCATTCATAAAGGCAGCTTTTAGAAACCGTTTTACTCTAAATACTTCCTGGTAATTCTAGGTGCTGTAAGCTGTTCGTGCCTTTATTCCACCAGGGCGCGATCTTCTCACAAACTTGAAGACTGTCACTCCCCATTCACGTTTTACAACTTATTGTTAATGATAAAGAGACAGCTTTTTACACACAGTTTTAAACAAAGTACTGATATTATTCCTCTTCAACTGACCGCTTTGTTTTCTATGCAAAAACCACTTCGCCACAGAAGACTCGATATTATTGGCATAGCAAGTTCTGCTCTTCTCCTTTCAAAACTTGCTAAAAGCTGTATTTAAAAGAACAGATTGGCCGGGGTAATTCACACCCTTCAATGCCAGCTTAATGTTTAGGTTAGTGGGAATCACAGAGGAATTAGGGATGGAAACTTCTTTGCTGGTGGTAGAAGCGGTCTGGTGAATTTTTAGAGAGAAGAGGCCGTCGATGTTTGAATGTAGAAAATTGTTCTGGCTGCAGCCTGCAGTATGGACTTGTTGGTGTGTGTAGCTCCCAGTGTTCTGACAGCGCGACGTTTTGGGGAAGCATGTGATTCAGCAGCTACCAGTGGGCTTCGTGCGGCGGAGATTTTGTGACTGTTAGCGGAGTTGATAACAGAGGGTCGTTAAGAGAAGCCTGCATGCAGTAGGCAAAGGAGTAATGTTTGCCGGCGGGGGACGTGCGGCGATTAACCTGTGCAGTACTGAAAAGGAGTTAAAAAGAAGGAAGTGTGCGAATGCGGAAAGAATGGAATAATTGTGGTAGGCTGCCGGCTGAGTAGTTTGGTGAATGTTTGGTGTGGGTCCGGCTCTGCCGATTGGATGGTGGGGCTGCAGTGTGAGTCAGATAAAAAAAAAAAAAAACCCGGAGTAGGATCCAATGGGACTAACTGGCATGTATAGACGCGTGTAATGCAAAAGGGCTGTTTTTGGTAGCATCTCTCGCTTACGGCCATACCACCCTGAACACGCCCGATCTCGTTTGATCTCGGAAGCTAAGCAGGGTAGGGTCTGGTTAGTACTTGGATGGGAGACCTCCTGGGAATACCAGGTGCTGTAAGCTTTTCTCACTTTTACTTTAAACGGGGGGCGCTCCACTTCACGATTAATTTAAATCTATCACTCCCCTTCCATTTTACTATTATATATATATATTTTTTTTTTTTTTTCTCTCATTCATTAAGGCAGCTTTTAGAAACCGTTTTACTCTAAATACTTCCTGGTAATTCTAGGTGCTGTAAGCTGTTCGTGCCTTTATTCCACCAGGGCGCGATCTTCTCACAAACTTGAAGACTGTCACTCCCCATTCACGTTTTACAACTTATTGTTAATGATAAAGAGACAGCTTTTTACACACAGTTTTAAACAAAGTACTGATATTATTCCTCTTCAACTGACCGCTTTGTTTTCTATGCAAAAACCACTTCGCCACAGAAGACTCGATATTATTGGCATAGCAAGTTCTGCTCTTCTCCTTTCAAAACTTGCTAAAAGCTGTATTTAAAAGAACAGGTTGGCCGGGGTAATTCACACCCTTCAATGCCAGCTTAATGTTTAGGTTAGTGGGAATCACAGAGGAATTAGGGATGGAAACTTCTTTGCTGGTGGTAGAAGCGGTCTGGTGAATTTTTAGAGAGAAGAGGCCGTCGATGTTTGAATGTAGAAAATTGTTCTGGCTGCAGCCTGCAGTATGGACTTGTTGGTGTGTGTAGCTCCCAGTGTTCTGACAGCGCGACGTTTTGGGGAAGCATGTGATTCAGCAGCTACCAGTGGGCTTCGTGCGGCGGAGATTTTGTGGCTGTTAGCGGAGTTGATAACAGAGGGTCGTTAAGAGAAGCCTGCATGCAGTAGGCAAAGGAGTAATGTTTGCCGGCGGGGGACGTGCGGCGATTAACCTGTGCGGTAGTGAAAAGGAGTTAAAAATAAGGAAGTGTGCGGATGCGGAAAGAATGGAATAATTGTGGTAGGCTGCCGGCTGAGTAGTTTGGTGAATGTTTGGTGTGGGTCCGGCGCTGCCGATTGGATGGTGGTGCTGCAGTGTGAGTCAGATAAAAAAAAAAAAAAAGAACATTAGTAGTATCCAATGGGACCAACTGGCATGTATAGAGGCGTGTAATGCAAAAGGGCTGTTTTTGGTAGTTTCTCTCGCTTACGGCCATACCACCCTGAACACGCCCGATCTCGTTTGATCTCGGAAGCTAAGCAACAACAACAACAACAACAAATTTATTTTTATATAGCGCATTATCACAACATTACATTGTCTCAAAGCGCTTTACAGTATCCTCACCCAAAGCCCCCAGTGAGTAAGCCATAGGCGACAGTGGCAAGGAAAAACTCCCTAGAAGGAAGAAACCTTGAGAGGGACCAGACTCAAAGGGGAAGCCCATCCTCCAGGGGCCGGCAGGGATAGTCAAATAGAGAGAGGAGAGCAAGGAAGATAAGCCAATGCCGAAGCCGAGTCTTCTTCCAATTGCCAGGCAACCAGAGGTAAGGCAGCGGGTCATACATGGAAGATCAGAACGGCGAGCTGGATGCAGGGACGTCACTGGTGGTGGTCGGGTGTGCTGGATATCTTGATAGATTGAGGTCTCCAGGCATCACCCCCCAGGAGGAGTAGGGGAAATAAAATGTACAATTAGGCATAGTAGAGGAGGCTATTGGCAGTGCTAAAAGCTAGATGAGTACAATATGAAGTGCAATCTGCAAGCTCCGGCAGATATGGCTATGGCAGCATCAGTAGGAGGGAGAGGCAAGTGGGAATGCCGGCATGGGGAGTCCCTGAAATGTCAGCACTCCAGTTCCACAAGAGATTGCAAAGCTAGAGTGACAGCACTGACAATCCAGTTCATCCAAAGCCAATGGCACCGATCCCCACCCAGCTCTACACCTCACACTACAGGTCTGACTGGGAGTGAAGAGTTAGCTAGGGCTAGAACTAGTGTCCCTATACGCTAAACTAAACAGGTGTGTTTTTAGTCTGGACTTGAATATTGAGAGTGAACCTGAAACCCGCACATCCGGTGGAAGACCATTCCACAGCTGAGGAGCTTTGTAGGAGAAAGCTCTGCAGCCTGCCGTAGCTCTTTCTACCCTAGGCACTAACAGATATCCCATGGCTTGAGAGCGAAGCAAGCGTGGAGGGTTGTATGTGGTCAGCAGTTCACTAAGGTATTCTGGTGCAAGGCCATTTAGTGCTTTATAAGTTAATAGCAGTATTTTATAGTCAATTCGAGACTTAACTGGCAGCCAATGAAGAGAGGATAAGACCGGTGTAATATGATCAAATTTTTTAGTGTTTGTTAGAACTCTGGCTGCAGCATTCTGTACCATCTGAAGTTTATGCAAGGATCCAGACGGGCAACCCGATAGGAGGGCATTACAGTAATCCAGTCTGGAACTTACGAAGGCATGTATTAGTTTTTCTGCATCATTAAGTGAGAGCATCTTACGAAGCTTGGCTATGTTCCGTAGATGATAAAATGCAGTTCTAGTAATACTTCTTATGTGAGCATCAAAGCATAGATCTGAATCGACAAGAACGCCAAGATTTCTAACTACCATGTTAGGTTGTGTAGGAAGGTTACCAACGTTGAGGTGGTGGAACTTATTTCTAGCAGCCTTGGGACCAATTACCAGAACTTCTGTTTTTTCTGTGTTTAACATAAGGAAATTTTTTGCCATCCAGCACTGGATATCTAATAGACAGTCTTCTAACCGAGATAGCAGTGATATATCATCAGGGTTAACAGATATGTACAACTGTGTATCATCTGCATAACAATGAAACCCAATACCATGATTTCTAATAATGTTACCAAGAGGTAGCATGTACAGGGTAAACAGTAGCGGGCCCAGGACTGATCCCTGTGGGACACCATATTCAACTTTAGTGGCCTTGGATGATTCATTGTTCACATGGACATACTGATAGCGATCAGACAAATATGAGCGGAACCAAGAAAGTGCTGTCCCTGTAATGCCAACTACACCTTCTAACCGGTCCAAGAGGATATTATGGTCCACAGTATCGAACGCTGCAGTTAAATCTAGCAATACCAACAGAGATACATAGCCACGGTCAGAAGCCACAAGTAAATCATTCATTACTTTGACTAGAGCAGTTTCTGTGCTATGGTTTGGTCTAAAGCCAGACTGATATAATTCATTGGCATTAGTTTTTTGTAGGAAAGAGGACAGCTGACGAACTACAACCTTTTCCATGATCTTTGAAATGAAAGGAAGATTTGAGATAGGTCTATAGTTTCCTAAAACACTGGGTTCAAGATTTGGTTTCTTTAGGACGGGTCTGATAACAGCCATTTTAAAAGGTTTTGGAACATATCCAAGCCTAAGAGAAGAGTTTAACACATTTAACACGGTAGTGCCAATCTGTGGTGCAATTTCCTTGAAGAATTTTGTAGGAATTGGGTCTACAAGGCTAGTAGAGGATTTACAGGAGAAAATTAAGCTCAAAAGTTCTGAGTGTGTAATAGGAATGAATGATTCAAAGGTCTCATTATTGGTAGGCATAAGACTAGCAGGAGGCAGGCAGCCGTAAGTAGGTAAAGGTGTGCACTGTATAGTCTGTCTAATTGTAGTTATCTTACCATTAAAAAATGTAAGAAAGTCATCACTCTTAAGAGCTTGTGGGATTTGCAAGTTTAATGAGGAATTCTGTGTTATCCTAGCCACGGATTCAAATAGGAATTTAGGATTGGTTTTGTTCATGTCTATTAATCTGGAGAGATACACAGACCGAGCAGTTACTAGTGCTTGTCTGTATTTAGAGAGGCTCTCTTTCCAGGAAGATTTGAAAACTTCCAGTTTAGTTGAGCGCCATTTTCGCTCTAGCTTGCGTGATGCCTGTTTGAGTTCACGTGTATTATCAGAGTACCAGGGGGCAGGTTTGTTATTGCTATGCTTTATACTCCTAAGTGGAGCCACAAGATCTAGAGTGCTGCGAAGGGATTTTTCCATGTTTGAAGTTGCCTGTTCAAGTTCATTTACGCACGATGCTTCAGATGTAAGGCTAAAGGACTGTGGAAGTTGTTTCATAAATGTTGTTGTAGTTAGTGCCTTAATTGAACGTCTGATTCTATACTTTGGAGTGGTGGTCAACAGGGGGCTATACTGGATTTCAAATGTTAACAAGTAATGATCTGAGAGCAGAGGACTCTGTGGCATAATAGACACATGTTCTACCAGGATGCCATGACTAATGATCAAATCAAGGGTATGGTTACAGACATGAGTAGGCCCGACTACATTCTGACATACACCTACAGAGTCAAGAATAGCTGCAAACGCTGTTTTTAAAGGATCATTATCCTTCTCCATATGAATGTTAAAATCACCCACAATAGCAGGGTAGGGTCTGGTTAGTACTTGGATGGGAGACCTCCTGGGAATACCAGGTGCTGTAAGCTTTTCTCACTTTTACTTTAAACGGGGGGCGCTCCACTTCACGATTAATTTAAATCTATCACTCCCCTTCCATTTTACTATTATATATATATATATATATTTTTTTTTTCTCTCATTCATTAAGGCAGCTTTTAGAAACCGTTTTACTCTAAATACTTCCTGGTAATTCTAGGTGCTGTAAGCTGTTCGTGCCTTTATTCCACCAGGGCGCGATCTTCTCACAAACTTGAAGACTGTCACTCCTCATTCACGTTTTACAACTTATTGTTAATGATAAAGAGACAGCTTTTTACACACAGTTTTAAACAAAGTACTGATATTATTCCTCTTCAACTGACCGCTTTGTTTTCTATGCAAAAACCACTTCGCCACAGAAGACTCGATATTATTGGCATAGCAAGTTCTGCTCTTCTCCTTTCAAAACTTGCTAAAAGCTGTATTTAAAAGAACAGGTTGGCCGGGGTAATTCACACCCTTCAATGCCAGCTTAATGTTTAGGTTAGTGGGAATCACAGAGGAATTAGGGATGGAAACTTCTTTGCTGGTGGTAGAAGCGGTCTGGTGAATTTTTAGAGAGAAGAGGCCGTCGATGTTTGAATGTAGAAAATTGTTCTGGCTGCAGCCTGCAGTATGGACTTGTTGGTGTGTGTAGCTCCCAGTGTTCTGACAGCGCGACGTTTTGGGGAAGCATGTGATTCAGCAGCTACCAGTGGGCTTCGTGCGGCGGAGATTTTGTGGCTGTTAGCGGAGTTGATAACAGAGGGTCGTTAAGAGAAGCCTGCATGCAGTAGGCAAAGGAGTAATGTTTGCCGGCGGGGGACGTGCGGCGATTAACCTGTGCGGTAGTGAAAAGGAGTTAAAAATAAGGAAGTGTGCGGATGCGGAAAGAATGGAATAATTGTGGTAGGCTGCCGGCTGAGTAGTTTGGTGAATGTTTGGTGTGGGTCCGGCGCTGCCGATTGGATGGTGGTGCTGCAGTGTGAGTCAGATAAAAAAAAAAAAAAAGAACATTAGTAGTATCCAATGGGACCAACTGGCATGTATAGAGGCGTGTAATGCAAAAGGGCTGTTTTTGGTAGTTTCTCTCGCTTACGGCCATACCACCCTGAACACGCCCGATCTCGTCTGATCTCGGAAGCTAAGCAGGGTAGGGTCTGGTTAGTACTTGGATGGGAGACCACCTGGGAATACCAGGTGCTGTAAGCTTTTCTCACTTTTACTTTATACAGGGGGCGCTCCACTTCACGATTAATTTAAATCTATCACTCCCCTTCCATTTTACTATTTTATATATATATATATATATTTTTTTTTTTTCTCTCTTTCATAAAGCCAGCTTTTAGAAACCGTTTTACTCTAAATACTTCCTGGTAATTCTAGGTGCTGTAAGCTGTTCGTGCCTTTATTCCACCAGGGCGCGATCTTCTCACAAACTTGAAGACTGTCACTCCCCATTCACGTTTTACAACTTATTGTTAATGATAAAGAGACAGCTTTTTACACACAGTTTTAAACAAAGTACTGATATTATTCCTCTTCAACTGACCGCTTTGTTTTCTATGCAAAAACCACTTCGCCACAGAAGACTCGATATTATTGGCATAGCAAGTTCTGCTCTTCTCCTTTCAAAACTTGCTAAAAGCTGTATTTAAAAGAACAGATTGGCCGGGGTAATTCACACCCTTCAATGCCAGCTTAATGTTTAGGTTAGTGGGAATCACAGAGGAATTAGGGATGGAAACTTCTTTGCTGGTGGTAGAAGCGGTCTGGTGAATTTTTAGAGAGAAGAGGCCGTCGATGTTTGAATGTAGAAAATTGTTCTGGCTGCAGCCTGCAGTATGGACTTGTTGGTGTGTGTAGCTCCCAGTGTTCTGAAAGTGCGACGTTTTGGGGAAGCATGTGATTCAGCAGCTACCAGTGGGCTTCGTGCGGCGGAGATTTTGTGGCTGTTAGCGGAGTTGATAACAGAGGGTCGTTAAGAGAAGCCTGCATGCAGTAGGCAAAGGAGTAATGTTTGCCGGCGGGGGACGTGCGGCGATTAACCTGTGCGTTAGTGAAAAGGAGTTAAAAAGAAGGAAGTGTGCGAATGCGGAAAGAATGGAATAATTGTGGTAGGCTGCCGGCTGAGTAGTTTGGTGAATGTTTGGTGTGGGTCCGGCGCTGCCGATTGGATGGTGGTGCTGCAGTGTCAGTCAGATAAAAAAAAAAAAAAAAAAAAAACAGGAGTAGGATCCAATGGGACTAACTGGCATGTATAGAGGCGTGTAATGCAAAAGGGCTGTTTTTGTTAGCGGTTCTTGCTTACGGCCATACCACCCTGAACACGCATGATCTCGGAAGCTAAGCAGAGTATGGTCTGGTTAGTACTTGGAAGGGAAACCACCTGGGAATACCAGGTGCTGTAAGCTTTTCTCACTTTTACTTTATACAGGGGGCGCTCCACTTCACGATTAATTTAAATCTATCACTCCCCTTCCATTTTACTATTTTATATATATATATTTTTTTTTTTCTCTCATTCATAAAGGCAGCTTTTAGAAACCGTTTTACTCTAAATACTTCCTGGTAATTCTAGGTGCTGTAAGCTGTTCGTGCCTTTATTCCACCAGGGCGCGATCTTCTCACAAACTTGAAGACTGTCACTCCCCATTCACGTTTTACAACTTATTGTTAATGATAAAGAGACAGCTTTTTACACACAGTTTTAAACAAAGTACTGATATTATTCCTCTTCAACTGACCGCTTTGTTTTCTATGCAAAAACCACTTCGCCACAGAAGACTCGATATTATTGGCATAGCAAGTTCTGCTCTTCTCCTTTCAAAACTTGCTAAACGCTGTATTTAAAAGAACAGATTGGCCGGGGTAATTCACACCCTTCAATGCCAGCTTAATGTTTAGGTTAGTGGGAATCACAGAGGAATTAGGGATGGAAACTTCTTTGCTGGTGGTAGAAGCGGTCTGGTGAATTTTTAGAGAGAAGAGGCCGTCGATGTTTGAATGTAGAAAATTGTTCTGGCTGCAGCCTGCAGTATGGACTTGTTGGTGTGTGTAGCTCCCAGTGTTCTGACAGCGCGACGTTTTGGGGAAGCATGTGATTCAGCAGCTACCAGTGGGCTTCGTGCGGCGGAGATTTTGTGGCTGTTAGCAGAGTTGATAACAGAGGGTCGTTAAGAGAAGCCTGCATGCAGTAGGCAAAGGAGTAATGTTTGCCGGCGGGGGACGTGCGGCGATTAACCTGTGCGGTAGTGAAAAGGAGTTAAAAAGAAGGAAGTGTGCGGATGCGGAAAGAATGGAATAATTGTGGTAGGCTGCCGGCTGAGTAGTTTGGTGAATGTTTGGTGTGGGTCCGGCGCTGCCGATTGGATGGTGGGGCTGCAGTGTGAGTCAGATAAAAAAAAAAAAACAGGAGTAGGATCCAATGGGACTAACTGGCATGTATAGAGGCGTGTAATGCAAAAGGGCTGTTTTTGTTCACGGCTCTCGTTTATGGCCATACCACCCTGAACACGCCCGATCTCGTCTGATCTCGGAAGCTAAGTGGGGTAGGGTCTGGTTAGTACTTGGATGGGTGACTGCCTGGGAATACCACGTGCTGTAAGCTTTTCTCACTTTTACTTTATACAGGGGGCACTCCACCTCACGATTAATTTAAATCTATCACTCCCCTTACTATTTTATATATTTCTTTTTTCTCTCATTCATAAAGGCAGCTTTTACACACGTTTTACTCTAAATACTGCCTGGTAATTCTAGGTGCTGTAAGCTGTTCGTGCCTTTATTCCACCAGGGCGCGATCTTCTCACAAACTTGAAGACTGTCACTCCCCATTCACGTTTTACAACTTATTGTTAATGATAAAGAGACAGCTTTTTACACACAGTTTTAAACATAGTACTGATATTATTCCTCCGCTTTGTTTTCTATGCAAAAACCACTTCGCCACAGAAGACTCGATATTATTGGCATAGCAAGTTCTGCTCTTCTCCTTTCAAAACTTGCTAAAAGCTGTATTTAAAAGAACAGATTGGCCGGGGTAATTCACACCCTTCAATGCCAGCTTAATGTTTAGGTTAGTGGGAATCACAGAGGAATTAGGGATGGAAACTTCTTTGCTGGTGGTAGAAGCGGTCTGGTGAATTTTTAGAGAGAAGAGGCCGTCGATGTTTGAATGTAGAAAATTGTTCTGGCTGTAGCCTGCAGTATCGACTTGTTGGTGTGTGTAGCTCCCAGTGTTCTGACAGCGCGACGTTTTGGGGAAGCATGTGATTCAGCAGCTACCAGTGGGCTTCGTGCGGCGGAGATTTTGTGGCTGTTAGCGGAGTTGATAACAGAGGGTCGTTAAGAGAAGCCTGCATGCAGTAGGCAAAGGAGTAATGTTTGCCGGCGGGGGACGTGCGGCGATTAACTTGTGCGGTAGTGAAAAGGAGTTAAAAAGAAGGAAGTGTGCGGATGCGGAAAGAATGGAATAATTGTGGTAGGCTGCCGGCTGAGTAGTTTGGTGAATGTTTGGTGTGGGTCCGGCGTTGCCGATTGGATGGTGGGGCTGCAGTGTGAGTCAGATAAAAAAAAAAAAAAACATTAGTAGGATCCAATGGGACCAACTGGCATGTATAGAGGCGTGTAATGCAAAAGGGCTGTTTTTGGTAGCATCTCTCGCTTATGGCCATGCCCGCCTGAACACGCCTGATCTCATCTGATCTCGGAAGCCAATCAGGGTAGGGTCTGGTTAGTACTTGGATGGGAGACCTCCTGGGAATACCAGGTGCTGTAAGCTTTTCTCACTTTTACTTTATACAGGGGGCGCTCCACTTCACGATTAATTTAAATCTAGCACTCCCCTTCCATTTTACTATTTTATATATATATTTTTTTTCTCTCTTTCATAAAGCCAGCTTATAGAAACCGTTTTACTCTAAATACTTCCTGGTAATTCTAGGTGCTGTAAGCTGTTCGTGCCTTTATTCCACCAGGGCGCGATCTTCTCACAAACTTGAAGACTGTCACTCTCCATTCACGTTTTACAACTTATTGTTAATGATAAAGAGACAGCTTTTTACACACAGTTTTAAACAAAGTACTGATATTATTCCTCTTCAACTGACCGTTTTGTTTTCTATGCAAAAACCACTTCGCCACAGAAGACTCGATATTATTGGCATAGGAAGTTCTGCTCTTCTCCTTTCAAAACTTACTAAAAGCTGTATTTAAAAGAACAGATTGGCCGGGGTAATTCACACCCTTCAATGCCAGCTTAATGTTTAGGTTAGTGGGAATCACAGAGGAATTAGGGATGGAAACTTCTTTGCTGGTGGTAGAAGCGGTCTGGTGAATTTTTAGAGAGAAGAGGCCGTCGATGTTTGAATGTAGAAAATTGTTCTGGCTGTAGCCTGCAGTATGGACTTGTTGGTGTGTGTAGCTCCCAGTGTTCTGACAGCACGACGTTTTGGGGAAGCATGTGATTCAGCAGCTACCAGTGGGCTTCGTGCGGCGGAGATTTTGTGGCTGTTAGCGGAGTTGATAACAGAGGGTCGTTAAGAGAAGCCTGCATGCAGTAGGCAAAGGAGTAATGTTTGCCGGCGGGGGACGTGCGGCGATTAACTTGTGCGGTAGTGAAAAGGAGTTAAAAAGAAGGAAGTGTGCGGATGCGGAAAGAATGGAATAATTGTGGTAGGCTGCCGGCTGAGTAGTTTGGTGAATGTTTGGTGTGGGTCCGGCGTTGCCGATTGGATGGTGGGGCTGCAGTGTGAGTCAGATAAAAAAAAAAAAAAACATTAGTAGGATCCAATGGGACCAACTGGCATGTATAGAGGCGTGTAATGCAAAAGGGCTGTTTTTGGTAGCATCTCTCGCTTATGGCCATGCCCGCCTGAACATGCCTGATCTCATCTGATCTCGGAAGCCAATCAGGGTAGGGTCTGGTTAGTACTTGGATGGGAGACCTCCTGGGAATACCAGGTGCTGTAAGCTTTTCTCACTTTTACTTTATACAGGGGGCGCTCCACTTCACGATTAATTTAAATCTAGCACTCCCCTTCCATTTTACTATTTTATATATATATTTTTTTTCTCTCTTTCATAAAGCCAGCTTATAGAAACCGTTTTACTCTAAATACTTCCTGGTAATTCTAGGTGCTGTAAGCTGTTCGTGCCTTTATTCCACCAGGGCGCGATCTTCTCACAAACTTGAAGACTGTCACTCTCCATTCACGTTTTACAACTTATTGTTAATGATAAAGAGACAGCTTTTTACACACAGTTTTAAACAAAGTACTGATATTATTCCTCTTCAACTGACCGTTTTGTTTTCTATGCAAAAACCACTTCGCCACAGAAGACTCGATATTATTGGCATAGCAAGTTCTGCTCTTCTCCTTTCAAAACTTACTAAAAGCTGTATTTAAAAGAACAGATTGGCCGGGGTAATTCACACCCTTCAATGCCAGCTTAATGTTTAGGTTAGTGGGAATCACAGAGGAATTAGGGATGGAAACTTCTTTGCTGGTGGTAGAAGCGGTCTGGTGAATTTTTAGAGAGAAGAGGCCGTCGATGTTTGAATGTAGAAAATTGTTCTGGCTGTAGCCTGCAGTATGGACTTGTTGGTGTGTGTAGCTCCCAGTGTTCTGACAGCACGACGTTTTGGGGAAGCATGTGATTCAGCAGCTACCAGTGGGCTTCGTGCGGCGGAGATTTTGTGGCTGTTAGCGGAGTTGATAACAGAGGGTCGTTAAGAGAAGCCTGCATGCAGTAGGCAAAGGAGTAATGTTTGCCGGCGGGGGACGTGCGGCGATTAACTTGTGCGGTAGTGAAAAGGAGTTAAAAAGAAGGAAGTGTGCGGATGCGGAAAGAATGGAATAATTGTGGTAGGCTGCCGGCTGAGTAGTTTGGTGAATGTTTGGTGTGGGTCCGGCGTTGCCGATTGGATGGTGGGGCTGCAGTGTGAGTCAGATAAAAAAAAAAAAAAACATTAGTAGGATCCAATGGGACCAACTGGCATGTATAGAGGCGTGTAATGCAAAAGGGCTGTTTTTAGTAGCATCTCTCGCTTATGGCCATGCCCGCCTGAACACGCCTGATCTCATCTGATCTCGGAAGCCAATCAGGGTAGGGTCTGGTTAGTACTTGGATGGGAGACCTCCTGGGAATACCAGGTGCTGTAAGCTTTTCTCACTTTTACTTTATACAGGGGGCGCTCCACTTCATAATTAATTTAAATCTAGCACTCCCCTTCCATTTTACTATTTTATATATATATTTTTTTTCTCTCTTTCATAAAGCCAGCTTATAGAAACCGTTTTACTCTAAATACTTCCTGGTAATTCTAGGTGCTGTAAGCTGTTCGTGCCTTTATTCCACCAGGGCGCGATCTTCTCACAAACTTGAAGACTGTCACTCCCCATTCACGTTTTACAACTTATTGTTAATGATAAAGAGACAGCTTTTTACACACAGTTTTAAACAAAGTACTGATATTATTCCTCTTCAACTGACCGCTTTGTTTTCTATGCAAAAACCACTTCGCCACAGAAGACTCGATATTATTGGCATAGCAAGTTCTGCTCTTCTCCTTTCAAAACTTACTAAAAGCTGTATTTAAAAGAACAGATTGGCCGGGGTAATTCACACCCTTCAATGCCACCTTAATGTTTAGGTTAGTGGGAATCACAGAGGAATTAGGGATGGAAACTTCTTTGCTGGTGGTAGAAGCGGTCTGGTGAATTTTTAGAGAGAAGAGGCCGTCGATGTTTGAATGTAGAAAATTGTTCTGGCTGCAGCCTGCAGTATGGACTTGTTGGTGTGTGTAGCTCCCAGTGTTCTGACAGCGCGATGTTTTGGGGAAGCATCTGATTCAGCAGCTACCAGTGGGCTTCGTGCGGCGGAGATTTTGTGGCTGTTAGCGGAGTTCATAACAGAGGGTCGTTAATAGAAGCCTGCATGCAGTAGGCAAAGGAGTAATGTTTGCCGGAGGGGGACATGCGGCGATTAACCTGTGCGGTAGTGAAAAGGACTTAAAGAGAAGGAAGTGTGTGGATGCGGAAAGAATGGAATAATTGTGGTAGGCTGCCAGCTGAGTAGTTTGGTGAATGTTTGGTGTGGGTCCAGCACTGCCGATTGGATGGTGAGGCTGCAGTGTGAGTCAGATAAAAAAAAAAAATAACCAGGAGTAGGATACAATGGGACTAACTGGCATGTATAGAGGCGTGTAACACAAAAGGGCTGTTTTTGTTAGCAGCTCTTGCTTACGGCCATACCACCCTAAACACGCCCGATCTCGTCTGATCTCGGAAGCTAAGCAAGGTAGGGTCTGGTTAGTACTTGGATGGGAGGCCACCTGGGAATACCAGGTGCTGTAAGCTTTTCTCACTTTTACTTTATACAGGGGGCGCTCCACTTCACGATTAATTTAAATCTATCACTCCCCTTCCATTTTACTATTTTATATATTTCTTTTTTCTCTCATTCATAAAGGCAGCTTTTACACACCGTTTTACTCTAAATACTGCCTGGTAATTCTAGCTGCTGTAAGCTGTTCGTGCCTTTATTCCACCAGGGCGCAATATTCTCACAAACTTGAAGACTGTCACTCCCCATTCACGTTTTACAACTTATTGTTAATGATAAAGAGACAGCTTTTTACACACAGTTTTAAACAAAGTACTGATATTATTCCTCTTCAACTGACCGCTTTGTTTTCTATGCAAAAACCACTTCACCACAGAAGACTCGATATTATTGGCATAGCAAGTTCTGCTCTTCTCCTTTCAAAACTTGCTAAAAGCTGTATTTAAAAGAACAGATTGGCCGGGGTAATTCACACCCTTCAATGCCAGCTTAATGTTTAGGTTAGTGGGAATCACAGAGGAATTAGGGATGGAAACTTCTTTGCTGGTGGTAGAAGCGGTCTGGTGAATTTTTAGAGAGAAGAGGCCGTCGATGTTTGGATGTAGAAAATTGTTCTGGCTGCAGCCTGCAGTATGGACTTGTTGGTGTGTGTAGCTCCCAGTGTTCTGACAGCGCGACGTTTTGGGGAAGCATGTGATTCAGCAGCTACCAGTGGGCTTCGTGCGGTGGAGATTTTGTGGCTGTTAGCGGAGTTGATAACAGAGGGTCGTTAAGAGAAGCCTGCATGCAGTAGGCAAAGGAGTAATGTTTGCCGGCGGGGGACGTGCGGCGATTAACCTGTGCGGTAGTGAAAAGGAGTTAAAAAGAAGGAAGTGTGCGGATGCAGAAAGAATGGAATAATTGTGGTAGGCTGCCGGCTGAGTAGTTTGGTGAATGTTTGGTGTGGGTCCGGCGCTGCCGATTGGATGGTGGGGCTGCAGTGTGAGTCAGATAAAAAAAAAAAAAAAACCAGGAGTAGGATCCAATGGGACTAACTGGCATGTATAGACGCGTGTAATGCAAAAGGGCTGTTTTTGGTAGCATCTCTCGCTTACGGCCATACCACCCTGAACACGCCCGATCTCGTCTGATCTCGGAAGCCAAGCAGGGTAGCGTCTGGTTAGTACTTGGATGGGAGACCTCCTGGGAATACCAGGTGCTGTAAGCCTTTCTCACTTTTACTTTATACAGGGGGCGCTCCACTTCACCATTAATTTAAATCTATCACTCCCCTTCCATTTTACTATTTTATATATATATTTTTATTTTCTCTCTTTCATAAAGGCAGCTTTTACACACCGTTTTACTCTAAATACTGCCTGGTAATTCTAGGTGCTGTAAGCTCTTCGTGCCTTTATTCCACCAGGGCGCGATCTTCTCACAAACTTGAAGACTGTCACTCCCCATTCACGTTTTACAACTTATTGTTAATGATAAAGAGACAGCTTTTTACACACAGTTTTAAACAAAGTACTGATATTATTCCTCTTCAACTGACCGCTTTGTTTTCTATGCAAAAACCACTTCGCCACAGAAGACTCGATATTATTGGCATAGCAAGTTCTGCTCTTCTCCTTTCAAAACTTGCTAAAAGCTGTATTTAAAAGAACAGATTGGCCGGGGTAATTCACACCCTTCAATGCCAGCTTAATGTTTAGGTTAGTGGGAATCACAGAGGAATTAGGGATGGAAACTTCTTTGCTGGTGGTAGAAGCGGTCTGGTGAATTTTTAGAGAGAAGAGGCCGTCGATGTTTGAATGTAGAAAATTGTTCTGGCTGCAGCCTGCAGTATGGACTTGTTGGTGTGTGTAGCTCCCAGTGTTCTGACAGCGCAACGTTTTGGGGAAGAATGTGATTCAGCAGCTACCAGTGGGCTTCGTGCGGCGGAGATTTTGTGGCTGTTAGCGGAGTTGATAACAGAGGGTCGTTAAGAGAAGCCTGCATGCAGTAGGCAAAAGAGTAATGTTTGCTGGCGGGGGACGTGCGGCGATTAACCTGTGCGGTAGTGAAAAGGAGTTAAAGAGAAGGAAGTGTGCGGATGCGGAAAGAATGGAATAATTGTGGTAGGCTGCCGGCTGAGTAGTTTGGTGAATGTTTGGTGTGGGTCCGGCGTTGCCGATTGGATGGTGGGGCTGCAGTGTGAGTCAGATAAAAAAAAAAAAAAAACCAGGAGCAGGATCCAATGGGACCAACTGGCATGTATAGAGGCGTGTAATGCAAAAGGGCTGTTTTTGGTAGCATCTCTCGCTTATGGCCATACCACCCTGAACACGCCCGATCTCGTCTGATCTCGGAAGCTAAGCAGGGTAGGGTCTGATTAGTACTTGGATGGGAGACCACCTTGGAATACCAGGTGCTGTAAGCTTTTCTCACTTTTACTTTATACAGGGGGCGCTCCACTTCACGATTAATTTAAATCTATCACTCCCCTTCCATTTTACTATTTTATATATATATTTTTATTTTCTCTCTTTCATAAAGGCAGCTTTTACACACCGTTTTACTCTAAATACTGCCTGGTAATTCTAGGTGCTGTAAGCTCTTCGTGCCTTTATTCCACCAGGGCGCGATCTTCTCACAAACTTGAAGACTGTCACTCCCCATTCACGTTTTACAACTTATTGTTAATGATAAAGAGACAGCTTTTTACACACAGTTTTAAACAAAGTACTGATATTATTCCTCTTCAACTGACCGCTTTGTTTTCTATGCAAAAACCACTTCGCCACAGAAGACTCGATATTATTGGCATAGCAAGTTCTGCTCTTCTCCTTTCAAAACTTGCTAAAAGCTGTATTTAAAAGAGCAGGTTGGCCGGGGTAATTCACACCCTTCAATGCCAGATTAATGTTTAGGTTAGTGGGAATCACAGAGGAATTAGGGATGGAAACTTCTTTGCTGGTGGTAGAAGCGGTCTGGTGAATTTTTAGAGAGAAGAGGCCGTCGATGTTTGAATGTAGAAAATTGTTCTGGCTGCAGCCTGCAGTATGGACTTGTTGGTGTGTGTAGCTCCCAGTGTTCTGACAGCGCGACGTTTTGGGGAAGCATGTGATTCAGCAGCTACCAGTGGGCTTCGTGCGGCGGAGATTTTGTGGCTGTTAGCGGAGTTGATAACAGAGGGTCGTTAAGAGAAGCCTGCATGCAGTAGGCAAAGGAGTAATGTTTGCCGGCGGGGGACGTGCGGCGATTAACCTGTGCGGTAGTGAAAAGGAGTTAAAAAGAAGGAAGTGTGCGGATGCGGAAAGAATGGAATAATTGTGGTAGGCTGCCGGCTGAGTAGTTTGGTGAATGTTTGGTGTGGGTCCGGCGT
Organism: Brienomyrus brachyistius; assembly: GCF_023856365.1. Lineage (NCBI taxonomy): Eukaryota > Metazoa > Chordata > Actinopteri > Osteoglossiformes > Mormyridae > Brienomyrus > Brienomyrus brachyistius. The sequence goes on from NC_064534.1 coordinate 39,841,131, forward strand.
TGCCGATTGGATGGTGGGGCTGCAGTGTGAGTCAGATAAAAAAAAAAAAAAAACCAGGAGTAGGATCCAATGGGACTAACTGGCATGTATAGACGCGTGTAATGCAAAAGGGCTGTTTTTGATAGCATCTCTCGCTTACAGCCATACCACCCTGAACACGCCCGATCTTGTCTGATCTCGGAAGCTAAGCAGGGTAGGGTCTGGTTAGTACTTGGATGGGAGACCACCTGGGAATACCTGGTTCTGTAAGCTTTTCTCACTTTTACTTTATACAGGGGGCGCTCCACTTCACGATTAATTTAAATCTATCACTCCCCTTCCATTTTACTATTTTATATATATATATATATATATTTTTCTCTCATTCATAAAGGCAGCTTTTAGAAACCGTTTTACTCTAAATACTTCCTGGTAATTCTAGGTGCTGTAAGCTGTTCGTGCCTTTATTCCACCAGGGCGCGATCTTCTCACAAACTTGAAGACTGTCACTCCCCATTCACGTTTTACAACTTATTGTTAATGATAAAGAGACAGCTTTTTACACACAGTTTTAAACAAAGTACTGATATTATTCCTCTTCAACTGACCGCTTTGTTTTCTATGCAAAAACCACTTCGCCACAGAAGACTCGATATTATTGGCATAGCAAGTTCTGCTCTTCTCCTTTCAAAACTTGCTAAAAGCTGTATTTAAAAGAACAGATTGGCCGGGGTAATTCACACCCTTCAATGCCAGCTTAATGTTTAGGTTAGTGGGAATCACAGAGGAATTAGGGATGGAAACTTCTTTGCTGGTGGTAGAAGCGGTCTGGTGAATTTTTAGAGAGAAGAGGCCGTCGATGTTTGAATGTAGAAAATTGTTCTGGCTGCAGCCTGCAGTATGGACTTGTTGGTGTGTGTAGCTCCCAGTGTTCTGACAGCGCGACGTTTTGGGGAAGCATGTGATTCAGCAGCTACCAGTGGGCTTCGTGCGGCGGAGATTTTGTGGCTGTTAGCGGAGTTGATAACAGAGGGTCGTTAAGAGAAGCCTGCATGCAGTAGGCAAAGGAGTAATGTTTGCCGGCGGGGCACATGCGGCGATAAACCTGTGCGGTAGTGAAAAGGAGTTAAAAAGAAGGAAGTGTGCGGATGCGGAAAGAATGGAATAATTGTGGTAGGCTGCCGGCTGAGTAGTTTGGTGAATGTTTGGTGTGGGTCCGGCGCTGCCGATTGGATGGTGGGGCTGCAGTGTGAGTCAGATAAAAAAAAAAAAAAAACCAGGAGTAGGATCCAATGGGACTAACTGGCATGTATAGACGCGTGTAATGCAAAAGGGCTGTTTTTGGTAGCATCTCTCGCTTACGGCCATACCACCCTGAACACGCCCGATCTCGTCTGATCTCGGAAGCCAAGCAGCGTAGGGTCTGGTTAGTACTTGGATGGGAGACCTCCTGGGAATACCAGGTGCTGTAAGCCTTTCTCACTTTTACTTTATACAGGGGGCGCTCCACTTCACGATTAATTTAAATCTATCACTCCCCTTCCATTTTACTATTTTATATATATATTTTTTTTTTTTCTCTCATTCATAAAGGCAGCTTTTAGAAACCGTTTTACTCTAAATACTTCCTGGTAATTCTAGGTGCTGTAAGCTGTTCGTGCCTTTATTCCACCAGGGCGCGATCTTCTCACAAACTTGAAGACTGTCACTCCCCATTCACGTTTTACAACTTATTGTTAATGATAAAGAGACAGCTTTTTACACACAGTTTTAAACAAAGTACTGATATTATTCCTCTTCAACTGACCGCTTTGTTTTCTATGCAAAAACCACTTCGCCACAGAAGACTCGATATTATTGGCATAGCAAGTTCTGCTCTTCTCCTTTCAAAACTTGCTAAAATCTGTATTTAAAAGAACAGATTGGCCGGGGTAATTCACACCCTTCAATGCCAGCTTAATGTTTAGGTTAGTGGGAATCACAGAGGAATTAGGGATGGAAACTTCTTTGCTGGTGGTAGAAGCGGTCTGGTGAATTTTTAGAGAGAAGAGGCCGTCGATGTTTGAATGTAGAAAATTGATCTGGCTGCAGCCTGCAGTATGGACTTGTTGGTGTGTGTAGCTCCCAGTGTTCTGACAGCGCGACGTTTTGGGGAAGCATGTGATTCAGCAGCTACCAGTGGGCTTCGTGCGGCGGAGATTTTGTGGCTGTTAGCGGAGTTGATAACAGAGGGTCGTTAAGAGAAGCCTACATGCAGTAGGCAAAGGAGTAATGTTTGCCGGTGGGGGACGTGCGGCGATTAACCTGTGCGGTAGTGAAAAGGAGTTAAAAAGAAGGAAGTGTGCGGATGCGGAAAGAATGGAATAATTGTGGTAGGCTGCCGGCTGAGTAGTTTGGTGAATGTTTGGTGTGGGTCCGGCGCTGCCGATTGGATGGTGGGGCTGCAGTGTGAGTCAGATAAAAAAAAAAAAAAAACCAGGAGTAGGATCCAATGGGACTAACTGGCATGTATAGACGCGTGTAATGCAAAAGGGCTGTTTTTGGTAGCATCTCTCGCTTACGGCCATACCACCCTGAACACGCCCGATCTCGTCTGATCTCGGAAGCCAAGCAGCGTAGGGTCTGGTTAGTACTTGGATGGGAGACCTCCTGGGAATACCAGGTGCTGTAAGTCTTTCTCACTTTTACTTTATACAGGGGGCGCTCCACTTCACGATTAATTTAAATCTATCACTCCCCTTCCATTTTACTATTTTATATATATATATATTTTTTTTCTCTCATTCATAAAGGCAGCTTTTAGAAACCGTTTTACTCTAAATACTTCCTGGTAATTCTAGGTGCTGTAAGCTGTTCGTGCCTTTATTCCACCAGGGCGCGATCTTCTCACAAACTTGAAGACTGTCACTCCCCATTCACGTTTTACAACTTATTGTTAATGATAAAGAGACAGCTTTTTACACACAGTTTTAAACAAAGTACTGATATTATTCCTCTTCAACTGACCGCTTTGTTTTCTATGCAAAAACCACTTCGCCACAGAAGACTCGATATTATTGGCATAGCAAGTTCTGCTCTTCTCCTTTCAAAACTTGCTAAAATCTGTATTTAAAAGAACAGATTGGCCGGGGTAATTCACACCCTTCAATGCCAGCTTAATGTTTAGGTTAGTGGGAATCACAGAGGAATTAGGGATGGAAACTTCTTTGCTGGTGGTAAAAGCGGTCTGGTGAATTTTTAGAGAGAAGAGGCCGTCGATGTTTGAATGTAGAAAATTGATCTGGCTGCAGCCTGCAGTATGGACTTGTTGGTGTGTGTAGCTCCCAGTGTTCTGACAGCGCGACGTT